>NW_025534812.1:25000-102500 GCF_020615455.1 Coregonus clupeaformis
TGGTTGTATTGTGGTTGTATTGTGGTTGTGTTGTGGTTGTATTGTGGTTGTGTTGTGGTTGTGTTGTGGTTGTATTGTGGTTGTATTGTTGTTGTGTTGTGGTTGTATTGTTGTTGTGTTGTGGTTGTATTGTGGTTGTATTGTTGTTGTATTGTGGTTGTGTTGTGGTTGTATTGTGGTTGTATTGTGGTTGTGTTGTGGTTGTGTTGTGGTTGTATTGTGGTTGTAGTGTGGTTGTATTGTGGTTGTATTGTGGTTGTGGTTGTATTGTGGTTGTGTTGTGGTTGTATTGTGGTTGTATTGTGGTTGTATTGTGGTTGTGTTGTGGTTGTGGTTGTGTTGTGGTTGTATTGTGGTTGTGGTTGTATTGTGGTTGTATTGTGGTTGTGTTGTGGTTGTATTGTTGTTGTGTTGTGGTTGTGTTGTGGTTGTGTTGTGGTTGTGTTGTGGTTGTATTGTTGTTGTGTTGTGGTTGTATTGTGGTTGTATTGTGGTTGTGGTTGTATTGTGGTTGTGTTGTGGTTGTGGTTGTATTGTGGTTGTGTTGTGGTTGTGTTGTGGTTGTATTGTGGTTGTATTGTGGTTGTATTGTGGTTGTATTGTGGTTGTATTGTGGTTGTATTGTGGTTGTATTGTGGTTGTGTTGTGGTTGTGTTGTGGTTGTGTTCTAACCTTGCCGTGCAGGGTCTTGTATGCAGCTTTGATCTGCTGTCTCTGGCTGTTGCTACGAGACGTCAACAACTTCATGATGGAATCTTCATCAGTTCCTATGGCAACAACAAAAACCATAGTCAAATCTTTGGTGCCATGTTTTACTCACTCACTTTGCGAGGTCAGTCATAATATTCAGAGCACTGACCCAGTCCCTTCATGGCCTTGTAGAGTGTCTCTGCATCTTGGTTGGCGTTGAAGTTTCCACTGGCTCTCACACTGCCTCGACCAGCCTATCAGAGAACAGACACACAGGAGGACTCTGGGTAATGAATACTGAACAAAAATATAAAACACAACATGCAACAATTTCAAAATATTTTACTGAGTTACAGTTCATATGAGGAAATCAGTCAATTGAAATAAATTAATTAGGCCCTAATCTATGGATTTCACATGACTGGGAATAAAGATATGCAGCTGTTGGTCACAGATACCTTTACATACATACACACACACACACACACACACACACACACACGCCAACACACCACACACACACACACAACCTCATTAACCATGCACATAGGACTGGCTCCTCCCCTCAGCTAACAGGAGACACAGGAGAAGTCTGTGTGTGTGTGTGTGTGTGTGTGTGTGTGTGTGTGTGTGTGTGTGTAGTAGGGCAGTCCAGCAGTAGTCCAAGGCCAGTGATGTAAACTGAGACTGGTGGTTTTGGGAACATTGTTGTTTAAAGAGGAGAACCACGGAATGTTTCTGGAATGAGACGAACACAACAGAATCCAGGATTCTGTCTGTCCATCTGTCTGTCAGAGGAATGCCAAAAAACATCCTCCCCCCTCCCCACCCCGACACACAGCATCATGAGCTGATTGGACTCTAACGGAGAAGCTTGTGAGACTAACAAGAGAACAGGAGAGGTGCAGAGCAGAGACTCAGACAGGAATGAACCAAAACAACAGACCCAGTACATATGGTTCATAATCCAGTGCATTTGGTATTCAGACCCCTTGACTTTTTCCACATTTTGTTACGTTACAGCCTTATTCTAAAATTGATTAAATAAAAGCAACATCAGCACAATAACTGTTCGTCGGTAGCTTCATGAAATGGGTTCCCATGATGGGTTTCCATGGCCGAGCAGCCACACATAAGCCTAAGCTCACCATGCGCAATGCCAAGCGTCAGCTGGAGTGGTGTAAAGCTCGCCACCATTGGACTCTGGAGCAGTGGAAACGTGTTCTCTGGAGTGATGAATCACCCTTCACCATCTGGCAGTCCGATGGACGAATCTGGGTTTGGTGGATGCCAGGAGAACGCTACCTTCCCCAATGCATAGTGACAACTATAAAGTTTGGTGGAGGAGGAATAATGGTCTGGGGCTGTTTTTCATGGTTCGGGCTAGGCCCCTTAGTTCCAGTGAAGGGAAATCTTAATGCTACAGCACACAATGACATTCTAGACATTCTAGACGATTCTGTGCTTCCAACTTTGTGGCAACAGTTTGGGGAAGGCCCTTTCCTGTTTCAGCAGGACATTGCCCCTGTGCACAAAGCGAGGTCCATACAGAAATGGTTTGTCGAGATCGGTGTGGAAGAACTTGACTGGCGTGAACAAATCCCTGACTTCAACCCCATCCAACACCTTTGGGATGAATTGGAACGCCGACTCCTGATCGCCCAACATCAGTGCCCGACCTCACTAATGCTCTCGTGGCTGAATGGAAGCAAGTCCCCGCAGCAATGTTCCAACATCTAGTGGAAAGCCTTCCCAGAAGAGTGGAGGCTGTTATAGCAGCAAAGAGAACACCATAGTCTAAACAGAGAGAGGAGAGAGATAGAGCTAGATAGATTGATAGGACCATCCCTTGGGACCGTCAGGTGACGTCCCCAAAAGGTCCTGACATGGTCCTCAGGTGACGTCCTGGTAACTTACAGGGAACTAGAACGTTCCCTTGGGACCATCATGAATTGTCCCCTTGTGGCCATTGAACGTCCCATAGATAACATCCTAACAGAACCAAATATAAACCTTTTCACAACGTTCCCTTGGGACCATCATACATTTTACATTTACATTGTAGTCATTTAGCAGACGCTCTTATACAGTTAGTGCATACATTATTTTATATTTTTCATATTGGCCCCCCGTGGGAATCGAACCCACAACCCTGGCGTTGCAAACACCATGCTCTACCAACTGAGCTACATCCCTATCATGCGACTTCCCCTTGACCATCATGAAAACGTCCCCTTGTGGCCATTGAACGTCCCATAGATAACATCCTTTCAGAACCAAATATAAACCTTTTCATAACGTTCCCTAATGGACATCAAATTACCAAACCGGGACCTGTACTGAACATCCTCTAATGGTCCTGGGGTTAACATCATGTTTTAATATTCCTAGAATGGGATAACTTCTTGACTGAAACCCTTCAAGGGACCTAATGGCAACGTCACCGAATGTCCTTAGGACGTCCCCTGTTTGCTGGGAACCCAGTTGTAGACTGAACTGAATGATCCCACAGAGAGGGACGTGATGCGAGAGCCATATCTCTGCCCAAAATCTCTTCACATTAAGCAGATCTTTAATTATTAAGCAGGTGAGGAGTTTTTGTATGGGGGGCAAATGAGTGTCGAATTGTCAAGGTAAACATTAATTGCTATTTTGATACAGTGGCTTGCGAAAATATTCACCTCCCTTGGCATTTTTCCTATTTTGTTACCTTACAACCTGGAATTAAAATTGATTTTTTGGGGGTTTGTATCATTTGATTTACACAACATGCCTACCACTTTGAAGATGCAAAATATTTTTTGGGGTGAAACAAACAAGAAATAAGACAAAAAAACAGAAAACTTGAGCGTGCATAACTATTCACCCCCCCAAAGTCAATACTTTGTAGAGCCACCTTTTGCAGCAATTACAGCTGCAAGTCTCTTGGGGTATGTCTCTATAAGCTTGGCACATCTAGCCACTGGGATTTTTGCCCATTCTTCAAGGCAAAACTGCTCCAGCTCCTTCAAGTTGGATGGGTTCTGCTGGTGTACAGCAATCTTTAAGTCATACCACAGATTCTCAATTGGATTGAGGTCTGGGCTTTGACTAGGCCATTCCAAGACATTTAAATGTTTCCCCTTAAACCACTCGAGTGTTGCTTTAGCAGTATGTTTAGGGTCATTGTCCTGCTGGAAGGTGAACCGCCATCCCAGTCTCAAATCTCTGGAAGACTGAAACAGGTTTCCCTCAAGAATTTCCTTGTATTTAGCGCCATCCATCATTCCTTCAATTCTGGACAGTTTCCCAGTCCCTGCCAAGGAAAAACATCCCCACAACATGATGCTGCCACCACCATGCTTCACTGTGGGGATGTTGTTCTCGGGGTGATGAGAGGTGTTGGGTTTGCGCCAGACATACCGTTTTCCTTGATGGCCAAAAAGCTCAATTTTAGTCTCATCTGACCAGAGTACCTTCTTCCATATGTTTGGGGAGTCTCCCACATGCCTTTTGGCGAACACTTATTTTTTTCTTTAAGCAATGGCTTTTTTTCTGGCCACTCTTCCGTAAAGCCCAGCTCTGTGTAGTGTATGGCTTAAAGTGGTCCTATGGACATATACTCCAATCTCCGCTGTGGAGCTTTGCAGCTCCTTCAGGGTTATCTTTGGTCTCTTTGTTGCCTCTCTGATTAATGCCCTCCTTGCCTGGTCCGTGAGTTTTGGTGGGCGGCCCTCTCTTGGCAGGTTTGTTGTGGTGCCATATTCTTTCCATTTTTTAATAATGGATTTAATGGTGCTCCGTGGGATGTTCAAAGTTTCAGATTTTTTTTAATAACCCAACCGTGATCTGTACTTCTCCACAACTTTGTCCCTGACCTGTTTGGAGAGCTCCTTGGTCTTCATGGTGCCGCTTGCTTGGTGGTGCCACTTGCTTAGTGGTGTTGCAGACTCTGGGGCCTTTCAGAACAGGTGTATATATTCTGAGATCATGTGACATATCACGTGACACTTAGATTGCACACAGGTGGACTTTATTTAACTAATTATGTGACTTCTGAAGGTAATTGGTTGCACCAGATCTTATTTAGGGGCTTCATAGCAAAGGGGGTGAACACATATGCACGCACCACTTTTCATTTCACTTCACCAATTTGGACTATTTTGTGTATGTCCATTACATGAAATCCAAATAAAAATCCATTTAAATTACAGGTTGTAATGCAACGAAATAGGAAAAACGCCAAGGGGGATTAAAAACTTTTGCAAGGCACTGTACGTGAGGACTATTTGATCTAATATACGTTTTTTAATGCTTAGGTTGCTACTGTATATAAGTGTGATGCCATGTGAGATCCGGCAACTTTGAGAAAAAACTACTTATATCCCAGTTGTTCCTGTTGAAATTCAAGACGCGCTATGCATATTCATAAGGTCGATGAATTTGAAATACCTTCGACGTAGAATCCAGGCGGTTGACGACAACACCCCTCATCGAATATTCAACACCCCTCATCTTTATATGGGAGTTGTGCCTGTTATTCACACACCCATCTGCCCTCTCATTGGCTAGAATGGTCCCACCTGATCTTGCCTCCTCCCGCCTGCCTTCCATCTTTAAGGACATGTATATCCGTTATTAGAGCGGTCACTCAACCATCTTGTCAATATAATGGATCATCTTTGACCCTTCTTTGAAGGTCATAGGGGTGGTGTGGGCGCTGGTACGCGCTGCCTGAACACAGCCTGACATGAGTCTGGGTCCATCTCCACTCTGTAAGGTCAAAGCATGGTCAATAACAGTCTGGTTCCATCTCCACTCTGTAAGGTCAAGGCATGGTCAATAACAGTCTGGTTCCATCTCCACTCTGTAAGGTCAAGGTGTCCTGGTCAATAACAGTCTGGTTCCATCTCCACTCTGTAAGGTCAAGGCATGGTCAATAACAGTCTGGTTCCATCTCCACTCTGTAAGGTCAAGGCATGGTCAATAACAGTCTGGTTCCATCTCCACTCTGTAAGGTCAAGGCATGGTCAATAACAGTCTGGTTCCATCTCCACTCTGTAAGGTCAAGGCATGGTCAATAACAGTCTGGTTCCATCTCCACTCTGTAAGGTCAAGGCATGGTCAATAACAGTCTGGTTCCATCTCCACTCTGTAAGGTCAAGGTGTCCTGGTCAATAACAGTCTGGTTCCATCTCCACTCTGTAAGGTCAAGGCATGGTGCAATAACAGTCTGGTTCCATCTCCACTCTGTAAGGTCAAGGCATGGTCAACAACAGTCTGGTTCCATCTCCACTCTGTAAGGTCAAGGCATGGTCAATAACAGTCTGGTTCCATCTCCACTCTGTAAGGTCAAGGCATGGTCAATAACAGTCTGGTTCCATCTCCACTCTGTAAGGTCAAGGCATGGTCAATAACAGTCTGGTTCCATCTCCACTCTGTAAGGTCAAGGCATGGTCAATAACAGTCTGGTTCCATCTCCACTCTGTAAGGTCAAGGCATGGTCAATAACAGTCTGGTTCCATCTCCACTCTGTAAGGTCAAGGCATGGTCAATAACAGTCTGGTTCCATCTCCACTCTGTAAGGTCAAGGTGCATGGTCAATAACAGTCTGGTTCCATCTCCACTCTGTAAGGTCAAGGCATGGTCAATAACAGTCTGGTTCCATCTCCACTCTGTAAGGTCAAGGCATGGTCAATAACAGTCTGGTTCCATCTCCACTCTGTAAGGTCAAGGCATGGTCAATAACAGTCTGGTTCCATCTCCACTCTGTAAGGTCAAGGCATGGTCAATAACAGTCTGGTTCCATCTCCACTCTGTAAGGTCAAGGCATGGTCAATAACAGTCTGGTTCCATCTCCACTCTGTAAGGTCAAGGGCATGGTCAATAACAGTCTGGTTCCATCTCCACTCTGTAAGGTCAAGGCATGGTCAATAACAGTCTGGTTCCATCTCCACTCTGTAAGGTCAAGGCATGGTCAATAACAGTCTGGTTCCATCTCCACTCTGTAAGGTCAAGGCATGGTCAATAACAGTCTGGTTCCATCTCCACTCTGTAAGGTCAAGGCATGGTCAATAACAGTCTGGTTCCATCTCCACTCTGTAAGGTCAAGGTGTCCTGGTCAATAACAGTCTGGTTCCATCTCCACTCTGTAAGGTCAAGGCATGGTCAATAACAGTCTGGTTCCATCTCCACTCTGTAAGGTCAAGGCATGGTCAATAACAGTCTGGTTCCATCTCCACTCTGTAAGGTCAAGGCATGGTCAATAACAGTCTGGTTCCATCTCCACTCTGTAAGGTCAAGGCATGGTCAATAACAGTCTGGTTCCATCTCCACTCTGTAAGGTCAAGGCATGGTCAATAACAGTCTGGTTCCATCTCCACTCTGTAAGGTCAAGGCATGGTCAATAACAGTCTGGTTCCATCTCCACTCTGTAAGGTCAAGGCATGGTCAATAACAGTCTGGTTCCATCTCCACTCTGTAAGGTCAAGGCATGGTCAATAACAGTCTGGTTCCATCTCCACTCTGTAAGGTCAAGGTGTCATGGTCAATAACAGTCTGGTTCCATCTCCACTCTGTAAGGTCAAGGTCATGGTCAATAACAGTCTGGTTCCATCTCCACTCTGTAAGGTCAAGGCATGGTCAATAACAGTCTGGTTCCATCTCCACTCTGTAAGGTCAAGGCATGGTCAATAACAGTCTGGTTCCATCTCCACTCTGTAAGGTCAAGGCATGGTCAATAACAGTCTGGTTCCATCTCCACTCTGTAAGGTCAAGGCATGGTCAATAACAGTCTGGTTCCATCTCCACTCTGTAAGGTCAAGGCATGGTCAATAACAGTCTGGTTCCATCTCCACTCTGTAAGGTCAAGGCATGGTCAATAACAGTCTGGTTCCATCTCCACTCTGTAAGGTCAAGGTCATGGTCAATAACAGTCTGGTTCCATCTCCACTCTGTAAGGTCAAGGTTCATGGTCAATAACAGTCTGGTTCCATCTCCACTCTGTAAGGTCAAGGCATGGTCAATAACAGTCTGGTTCCATCTCCACTCTGTAAGGTCAAGGCATGGTCAATAACAGTCTGGTTCCATCTCCACTCTGTAAGGTCAAGGCATGGTCAATAACAGTCTGGTTCCATCTCCACTCTGTAAGGTCAAGGTCATGGTCAATAACAGTCTGGTTCCATCTCCACTCTGTAAGGTCAAGGCATGGTCAATAACAGTCTGGTTCCATCTCCACTCTGTAAGGTCAAGGCATGGTCAATAACAGTCTGGTTCCATCTCCACTCTGTAAGGTCAAGGCATGGTCAATAACAGTCTGGTTCCATCTCCACTCTGTAAGGTCAAGGCATGGTCAATAACAGTCTGGTTCCATCTCCACTCTGTAAGGTCAAGGTGTCATGGTCAATAACAGTCTGGTTCCATCTCCACTCTGTAAGGTCAAGGCATGGTCAATAACAGTCTGGTTCCATCTCCACTCTGTAAGGTCAAGGCATGGTCAATAACAGTCTGGTTCCATCTCCACTCTGTAAGGTCAAGGTGTCATGGTCAATAACAGTCTGGTTCCATCTCCACTCTGTAAGGTCAAGGCATGGTCAATAACAGTCTGGTTCCATCTCCACTCTGTAAGGTCAAGGCATGGTCAATAACAGTCTGGTTCCATCTCCACTCTGTAAGGTCAAGGCATGGTCAATAACAGTCTGGTTCCATCTCCACTCTGTAAGGTCAAGGCATGGTCAATAACAGTCTGGTTCCATCTCCACTCTGTAAGGTCAAGGCATGGTCAATAACAGTCTGGTTCCATCTCCACTCTGTAAGGTCAAGGCATGGTCAATAACAGTCTGGTTCCATCTCCACTCTGTAAGGTCAAGGCATGGTCAATAACAGTCTGGTTCCATCTCCACTCTGTAAGGTCAAGGCATGGTCAATAACAGTCTGGTTCCATCTCCACTCTGTAAGGTCAAGGTGTCATGGTCAATAACAGTCTGGTTCCATCTCCACTCTGTAAGGTCAAGGCATGGTCAATAACAGTCTGGTTCCATCTCCACTCTGTAAGGTCAAGGCATGGTCAATAACAGTCTGGTTCCATCTCCACTCTGTAAGGTCAAGGCATGGTCAATAACAGTCTGGTTCCATCTCCACTCTGTAAGGTCAAGGCATGGTCAATAACAGTCTGGTTCCATCTCCACTCTGTAAGGTCAAGGCATGGTCAATAACAGTCTGGTTCCATCTCCACTCTGTAAGGTCAAGGCATGGTCAATAACAGTCTGGTTCCATCTCCACTCTGTAAGGTCAAGGCATGGTCAATAACAGTCTGGTTCCATCTCCACTCTGTAAGGTCAAGGCATGGTCAATAACAGTCTGGTTCCATCTCCACTCTGTAAGGTCAAGGTGTCCTGGTCAATAACAGTCTGGTTCCATCTCCACTCTGTAAGGTCAAGGCATGGTCAATAACAGTCTGGTTCCATCTCCACTCTGTAAGGTCAAGGCATGGTCAATAACAGTCTGGTTCCATCTCCACTCTGTAAGGTCAAGGCATGGTCAATAACAGTCTGGTTCCATCTCCACTCTGTAAGGTCAAGGCATGGTCAATAACAGTCTGGTTCCATCTCCACTCTGTAAGGTCAAGGCATGGTCAATAACAGTCTGGTTCCATCTCCACTCTGTAAGGTCAAGGCATGGTCAATAACAGTCTGGTTCCATCTCCACTCTGTAAGGTCAAGGTGTCATGGTCAATAACAGTCTGGTTCCATCTCCACTCTGTAAGGTCAAGGCATGGTCAATAACAGTCTGGTTCCATCTCCACTCTGTAAGGTCAAGGTCATGGTCAATAACAGTCTGGTTCCATCTCCACTCTGTAAGGTCAAGGCATGGTCAATAACAGTCTGGTTCCATCTCCACTCTGTAAGGTCAAGGTGTCATGGTCAATAACAGTCTGGTTCCATCTCCACTCTGTAAGGTCAAGGCATGGTCAATAACAGTCTGGTTCCATCTCCACTCTGTAAGGTCAAGGCATGGTCAATAACAGTCTGGTTCCATCTCCACTCTGTAAGGTCAAGGCATGGTCAATAACAGTCTGGTTCCATCTCCACTCTGTAAGGTCAAGGCATGGTCAATAACAGTCTGGTTCCATCTCCACTCTGTAAGGTCAAGGTGTCATGGTCAATAACAGTCTGGTTCCATCTCCACTCTGTAAGGTCAAGGCATGGTCAATAACAGTCTGGTTCCATCTCCACTCTGTAAGGTCAAGGCATGGTCAATAACAGTCTGGTTCCATCTCCACTCTGTAAGGTCAAGGCATGGTCAATAACAGTCTGGTTCCATCTCCACTCTGTAAGGTCAAGGCATGGTCAATAACAGTCTGGTTCCATCTCCACTCTGTAAGGTCAAGGCATGGTCAATAACAGTCTGGTTCCATCTCCACTCTGTAAGGTCAAGGCATGGTCAATAACAGTCTGGTTCCATCTCCACTCTGTAAGGTCAAGGCATGGTCAATAACAGTCTGGTTCCATCTCCACTCTGTAAGGTCAAGGCATGGTCAATAACAGTCTGGTTCCATCTCCACTCTGTAAGGTCAAGGCATGGTCAATAACAGTCTGGTTCCATCTCCACTCTGTAAGGTCAAGGTGTCCTGGTCAATAACAGTCTGGTTCCATCTCCACTCTGTAAGGTCAAGGTGTCCTGGTCAATAACAGTCTGGTTCCATCTCCACTCTGTAAGGTCAAGGCATGGTCAATAACAGTCTGGTTCCATCTCCACTCTGTAAGGTCAAGGCATGGTCAATAACAGTCTGGTTCCATCTCCACTCTGTAAGGTCAAGGCATGGTCAATAACAGTCTGGTTCCATCTCCACTCTGTAGAGTTCTGTCAGAGAACCTCATAGTCTAAACTAACTGTATCTCTGTAGAGTTCTGTCAGAGAACATCATAGTCTAAACTAACTGTATCTCTGTAGAGTTCTGTCAGAGAACATCATAGTCTAAACTAACTGTATCTCTGTAGAGTTCTGTCAGAGAACATCATAGTCTAAACTAACTGTATCTCTGTAGAGTTCTGTCAGAGAACATCTGAGTAATTACAACAGTAACAGTGGTGGTGCTATTTTTTTTAGGTGAGGGAGTGCCTTTTTTTTATGACATCATAATTTCCTCAATCAAAGCTTGTACCGACAGATGTAGCCAACAGGTGAAACGTCCAAACTGAATCTCAATGCCAATCATTTGATTGATCTCAATCAGTTTCATGGGAAAATGCATTTAGATCTTCTTGAATTACTATTATATTCGAGACGTGTACTCAAAGCATGCACGGACCAACTGGCAAGTGTCTTCACTGACATTTTCAACCTCTCCCTGACCGAGTCTGTAAATACATGTTTCAAGCAGACCACCATAGTGAGATGGAACAGAGTTCCATGCAATAATGGCTCTATATAATACTGTACGCTTTCTTGAATTTGTTCTGGGGACTGTGAAAAGACCCCTGGTGGCATGTCTGTTAGGCTGTGTGTGTCAGAGCTGTGTGTAAGTTGACTATGCAAACAATTTGGGATTTTCAACACATGAATGTTTCCTATAAAAATAAGAAGTGATGCAGTCAGTCTTTCCTCAACTCTTAGCCAAGAGAGACTGGCATGCATAGTATTTATATCAGCCCTCTGATTACAATGAAGAGCAAGACGTGCTGCTCTGTTCTGGGCCAGCTGCAGCTTAACTAGGTCTTTCTTTGCAGCACTCGACCACATGACTGGACCATAATCAAGATAAGGCAAAACTAGAGCCTGCAGGACTTGCTTTGTGGAGTGTGGTGTCAAAAAAGCAGAGCATCTCTTTATTACGGACAGACCTCTCCCCATCTTAACAACCATTGAATCTATATGTTTTGACCATGACAGTTTACAATCTAAGGTAACGCCAAGTAATTTAGTCTCCTCAACTTGTTCAACAGCCACATGATTCATTAGCAGATTCAGCTGAGGTCTAGAACTTAGGGAATGATTTGTACCAAATACAATGCTCTTAGTTTTAGAGATGTTCAGGACCAGTTTATTAGTGGCCACCCCATTCTAAAACTGACTGCAACTCTTTGTTAAGGGTTTCAGTGACTTCATTAGCTGTGGTTGCTGATGTGTATATGGTTGAATCATCAGCATACATGGACACACATGCTTTGTTTAATGCCAGTGGCAGGTCATTGGTAAAAATAGAAAAGAGAAGAGGGCCTAGAGAGCTGCCCTGTGGTACACCACACTTTACATGTTTGACATTAGAGAAGCTTCCATAAAAATAAAAATAATTTGAGTTCTATTAGATAAATAGCTCTGAATCCACGATACGGAAGAAGTTGAAAAGCCAACAACAGGCTATGGGGCGACGATGTTAAAGAAGTTGAAAAGCCAACAACAGGCTATGGGGCGATGATGTTAAAGAAGTTGAAAAGCCAACAACAAGCTATGGGGCGACGATGTTAAAGAAGTTGAAAAGCCAACAACAAGCTATGGGGCGATGATGTTAAAGAAGTTGAAAAGCCAACAACAAGCTATGGGGCGATGATGTTAAAGAAGTTGAAAAGCCAACAACAAGCTATGGGGCGATGATGTTAAAGAAGTTGAAAAGCCAACAAGCTATGGGGCGATGATGTTAAAGAAGTTGAAAAACCAACAACAAGCTATGGGGCGATGATGTTAAAGAAGTTGAAAAGCCAACAACAAGCTATGGGGCGATGATGTTAAAGAAGTTGAACCAACTTGTGGTGCTGATGGATAGCTCTGTCATTTGTCCAGTTCAGGAACAAAACAACAATAATTTACACTATAGTCTAATAGTTCTACGACTACGTGGTATACAGTAGCTATTGGTAGACTATAGTCTAATAGGGCCTACGACTACGTGGTATACAGTAGCTATTGGTAGACTATAGTCTAATAGGGCCTACGACTACGTGGTATACAGTAGCTATTGGTAGACTATAGTCTAATAGGCCTACGAGTACATAGTATACAGTAGCTATTGGTAGACTATAGTCTAATAGGACCTACGACTACGTGGTATACACTAGCTATTGGTAGACTATAGTCTAATAGGGCCTACGACTACGTGGTATACAGTAGCTATTGGTAGACTATAGTCTAATAGGCCTACGACTACGTGGTATACAGTAGATATTGGTAGACTATAGTCTAATAGGACCTACGACTACGTGGTATACAGTAGCTATTGGTAGACTATAGTCTAATAGGGCCTACGACTACGTGGTATACAGTAGCTATTGGTAGACTATAGTCTAATAGGCCTACGACTACGTGGTATACAGTAGCTATTGGTAGGCTATAGTCTAATAGGGCCTACGACTACGTGGTATACAGTAGATATTGGTAGACTATAGGACCTACGACTACGTGGTATACAGTAGCTATTGGTAGGCTATAGGACCTACGACTACGTGGTATACAGTACCTATTGGTAGGCTATAGGACCTACGACTACATGATATACAGTAGCTATTGGTAGGCTATAGTCTAATAGGCCTACGACTACGTGGTATACAGTAGCTATTGGTAGACTATAGTCTAATAGGCCTACGACTACATGGTATACAGTAGCTATTGGTAGACTATAGTCTAATAGGCCTACGACTACGTGGTATACAGTAGCTATTGGTAGACTATAGTCTAATAGGCCTACGACTACATGGTATACAGTAGCTATTGGTAGACTATAGGACCTACGACTACGTGGTATACAGTAGCTATTGGTAGACTATAGGACCTACGACTACGTGGTATACAGTAGATATTGGTAGGCTATAGTCTAATAGGCCTACGACTACGTGGTATACAGTAGCTATTGGTAGACTATAGTCTAATAGGCCTACGACTACGTGGTATACAGTAGCTATTGGTAGACTATAGTCTAATAGGCCTACGACTACGTGGTATAGAGTAGCTATTGGTAGACTATAGTCTAATAGGGCCTACGACTACGTGGTATACAGTAGCTATTGGTAGACTATAGTCTAATAGGGCCTACGACTATGTGGTATACAGTAGCTATTGGTAGACTATAGTCTAATAGGTCTACGACTACGTGGTATACAGTAGCTATTGGTAGACTATAGTCTAATAGGCCTATGACTACGTGGTATACAGTAGCTATTGGTAGACTATAGTCTAATAGTCCTACGACTACGTGGTATACAGTAGCTATTGGTAGGCTATAGTCTAATAGGCCTACGACTATGTGGTATACAGTAGCTATTGGTAGACTATAGTCTAATAGGGCCTACGACTACGTGGTATAGCTATTGGTAGACTATAGTCTAATAGGCCTACGACTACATGGTATACAGTAGCTATTGGTAGACTATAGTCTAATAGGGCCTACGACTACGTGGTATACAGTAGCTATTGGTAGACTATAGTCTAATAGGTCTACGACTACGTGGTATACAGTAGCTATTGGTAGACTATAGTCTAATAGGCCTATGACTACGTGGTATACAGTAGCTATTGGTAGGCTATAGTCTAATAGGCCTACGACTACGTGGTATACAGTAGCTATTGGTAGACTATAGTCTAATAGGGCCTACGACTACGTGGTATAGCTATTGGTAGACTATAGTCTAATAGGCCTACGACTACATGGTATACAGTAGCTATTGGTAGACTATAGTCTAATAGGGCCTACGACTACGTGGTATACAGTAGCTATTGGTAGACTATAGTCTAATAGGTCTACGACTACGTGGTATACAGTAGCTATTGGTAGACTATAGTCTAATAGGCCTATGACTACGTGGTATACAGTAGCTATTGGTAGACTATAGTCTAATAGTCCTACGACTACGTGGTATACAGTAGCTATTGGTAGACTATAGTCTAATAGGTCTACGACTACGTGGTATACAGTAGCTATTGGTAGACTATAGTCTAATAGGCCTATGACTACGTGGTATACAGTAGCTATTGGTAGGCTATAGTCTAATAGGCCTACGACTACGTGGTATACAGTAGCTATTGGTAGACTATAGTCTAATAGGGCCTACGACTACGTGGTATAGCTATTGGTAGACTATAGTCTAATAGGCCTACGACTACATGGTATACAGTAGCTATTGGTAGACTATAGTCTAATAGGGCCTACGACTACGTGGTATACAGTAGCTATTGGTAGACTATAGTCTAATAGGTCTACGACTACGTGGTATACAGTAGCTATTGGTAGACTAAAGTCTAATAGGCCTATGACTACGTGGTATACAGTAGCTATTGGTAGACTATAGTCTAATAGTCCTACGACTACGTGGTATACAGTAGCTATTGGTAGGCTATAGTCTAATAGGCCTACGACTACGTGGTATACAGTAGCTATTGGTAGACTATAGTCTAATAGGGCCTACGACTACGTGGTATAGCTATTGGTAGACTATAGTCTAATAGGCCTACGACTACATGGTATACAGTAGCTATTGGTAGACTATAGTCTAATAGGGCCTACGACTACGTGGTATACAGTAGGTATTGGTAGACTATAGTCTAATAGGGCCTACGACTACGTGGTATACAGTAGCTATTGGTAGACTATAGTCTAATAGGCCTACGACTACATGGTATACAGTAGCTATTGGTAGACTATAGTCTAATAGGGCCTACGACTACGTGGTATACAGTAGCTATTGGTAGACTATAGTCTAATAGGCCTACGACTACGTGGTATACAGTAGCTATTGGTAGACTATAGGGCCTACGACTACGTGGTATACAGTAGCTATTGGTAGACTATAGTCTAATAGGGCCTACGACTACGTGGTATAGGTATTGGTAGACTATAGTCTAATAGGCCTACGACTACATGGTATACAGTAGCTATTGGTAGACTATAGTCTAATAGGGCCTACGACTACATGGTATACAGTAGCTATTGGTAGACTATAGTCTAATAGGCCTACGACTACATGGTATACAGTAGCTATTGGTAGACTATAGTCTAATAGGCCTACGACTACATGGTATAGCTATTGGTAGACTATAGTCTAATAGGGCCTACGACTACGTGGTATACAGTAGCTATTGGTAGACTATAGTCTAATAGGGCCTACGACTACGTGGTATACAGTAGCTATTGGTAGACTATAGGGCCTACGACTACGTGGTATACAGTAGCTATTGGTAGACTATAGTCTAATAGGACCTACGACTACATGGTATACAGTAGCTATTGGTAGACTATAGTCTAATAGGGCCTACGACTACGTGGTATACAGTAGCTATTGGTAGACTATAGTCTAATAGGCCTACGACTACGTGGTATACAGTAGCTATTGGTAGACTATAGGGCCTACGACTACGTGGTATAGGTATTGGTAGACTATAGTCTAATAGGACCTACGACTACGTGGTATACAGTAGCTATTGGTAGACTATAGTCTAATAGGGCCTACGACTACGTGGTATACAGTAGCTATTGGTAGACTATAGTCTAATAGGACCTACGACTACGTGATATACAGTAGATATTGGTAGGCTATAGTCTAATAGGGCCTACGACTACGTGGTATAGCTATTGGTAGACTATAGTCTAATAGGCCTACGACTACATGGTATACAGTAGCTATTGGTAGACTATAGTCTAATAGGACCTACAACTACGTGGTATACAGTAGCTATTGGTAGACTATAGTCTAATAGGGCCTACGACTACGTGGTATACAGTAGCTATTGGTAGGCTATAGTCTAATAGGCCTACGACTACGTGGTATACAGTAGCTATTGGTAGACTATAGGGCCTACGACTACGTGGTATACAGTAGATATTGGTAGGCTATAGTCTAATAGGCCTACGACTACGTGGTATACAGTAGCTATTGGTAGGCTATAGTCTAATAGGACCTACGACTACATGGTATACAGTAGATATTGGTAGGCTATAGTCTAATAGGCCTACGACTACATGGTATACAGTAGCTATTGGTAGACTATAGTCTAATAGGCCTAAGACTACGTGGTATACAGTAGCTATTGGTAGACTATAGTCTAATAGGCCTACGACTACGTGGTATACAGTAGCTATTGGTAGACTATAGTCTAATAGGGCCTACGACTACGTGGTATACAGTAGATATTGGTAGACTATAGTCTAATAGGGCCTACGACTACGTGGTATACAGTAGCTATTGGTAGACTATAGTCTAATAGGTCTACGACTACGTGGTATACAGTAGCTATTGGTAGACTATAGTCTAATAGGGCCTACGACTACGTGGTATACAGTAGCTATTGGTAGACTATAGGGCCTACGACTACGTGGTATACAGTAGCAATTGGTAGACTATAGTCTAATAGGGCCTACGACTACGTGGTATACAGTAGCTATTGGTAGACTATAGTCTAATAGGCCTACGACTACGTGGTATACAGTAGCTATTGGTAGACTATAGTCTAATAGGCCTACGACTACGTGGTATACAGTAGCTATTGGTAGACTATAGTCTAATAGGCCTACGACTACGTGGTATACAGTAGATATTGGTAGACTATAGTCTAATAGGGCCTACGACTACGTGGTATAGCTATTGGTAGACTATAGTCTAATAGGGCCTACGACTACGTGGTATACAGTAGCTATTGGTAGGCTATAGTCTAATAGGCCTACGACTACGTGGTATACAGTAGCTATTGGTAGGCTATAGTCTAATAGGGCCTACGACTACGTGGTATAGCTATTGGTAGACTATAGGGACTACGTGGTATACACTAGCTATTGGTAGACTATAGTCTAATAGGCCTACGACTACGTGGTATACAGTAGCTATTGGTAGGCTATAGTCTAATAGGGCCTACGACTACGTGGTATAGCTATTGGTAGACTATAGTCTAATAGGGCCTACGACTACGTGGTATACAGTAGCTATTGGTAGGCTATAGTCTAATAGGCCTACGACTACGTGGTATACAGTAGATATTGGTAGACTATAGTCTAATAGGGCCTACGACTACGTGGTATAGCTATTGATAGACTATAGTCTAATAGGCCTACGACTACGTGGTATAGCTATTGGTAGGCTAACCAAGTGATCACCTATCGTTCTGGGTTCCACTTCGCAACAGCAGGTCAGTGGAGTTTTATGAACATCAAGGCAGACACAGTCTGTGGTCCTCTGTAGCTCAGCTGGTAGAGCACGGCGCTTGTAACGCCAAGGTAGTGGGTTCGATCCCCGGGACCACCCATACACAAAAAAAAAAATGTATGCACGCATGACTGTAAGTCGCTTTGGATAAAAGCGTCTGCTAAATGGCATATTATATTATATATTATATTACACAGTGAATTTTCATTTTTTTTTCAACGTTCTGATTGGCCAAAGTGGTCAAACCTCCAACGGGCCTCTGCAGTGCACACACATAACCTACAGTTCTTCATCATTCACTCCCCCACCAGAGAGAAGAAACCACCATAACCTTCACATAACCTACAGTTCTTCATCATTCACTCCCCCACCAGAGTGAATGATGAGATTTGGGGATTTTAGTTGTAAATAAATATAATTAATTTAGAATTGATCAGAATACATTTTCCACAAATTGGTAAATAGTTTCAACCATCTCAAACTGAACAACTGATGGAGGACCACTCCTCCACTACACCCCTGCTAAATGAGGGAGGACCACTCCTCCAGCAACACTACACCCCTGCTAAACGAGGGAGGACCACTCCTCCACTACACCCCTGCTAAATGAGGGAGGACCACTCCTCCACTACTCCCCTGCTAAATGAGGGAGGACCACTCCTCCACTACACCCCTGCTAAATGAGGGAGGACCACTCCTCCACTACACCCCTGCTAAATGAGGAGGACCACTCCTCCACTACACCCCCTGCTAAATGAGGGAGGACCACTCCTCCACTACACCCCTGCTAAATGAGGGAGGACCACTCCTCCACTACACCCCTGCTAAATGAGGGAGGACCACTCCTCCACTACACCCCTGCTAAATGAGGGAGGACCACTCCTCCACTACATCCCTGCTAAATGAGGGAGGACCACTCCTCCACTACACCCCTGCTAAATGAGGGAGGGCCACTCCTCCACTACACCCCTGCTAAATGAGGGAGGACCACTCCTCCACTACACCCCTGCTAAATGAGGGAGGACCACTCCTCCACTCCACCCCTGCTAAATGAGGGAGGACCACTCCTCCACTACACCCCTGCTAAATGAGGGAGGACCACTCCTCCACTACACCCCTGCTGAATGAGGGAGGACCACTCCTCCACTACACCCCCTGCTAAATGAGGGGAGGACCACTCCTCCACTACACCCCTGCTAAATGAGGGAGGACCACTCCTCCACTACACCCCTGCTAAATGAGGGAGGACCACTCCTCCACTACACCCCTGCTAAATGAGGGAGGACCACGCCTCCACTACACCCCTGCTAAATGATGGAGGACCACTCCTCCACTACACCCCTGCTAAATGAGGGAGGACCACTCCTCCACTACACCCCTGCTAAATGAGTGTGTGTACAGAGAGAGAGAGAGAGAGAGAGAGGAGGAAGGGGGGGAGAGAGAGAGAGAGAGAGAGAGAGAGAGAGAGAGAGAGAGAGAGAGAGAGAGAGAGAGAGAGAGAGAGAGGAGGAAGAGAGAGAGAGAGAGAGGAGGAGAGAGAGAGAGAGAGAGAGAGAGAGAGAGAGAGAGAGAGAGAGAGAGAGAGAGAGAGAGAGAGAGAGAGAGAGAGAAAGAGAGAGAGAGAGCGCTAGAGAGAGAGAGAGTAGGAAGGGGGGGAGAGAGAGAGGAGGGAGAGAGATAGAGAGAGAGAGAGAGAGAGCGAGAGAGAGAGAGCTAGAGAGAGGGGGAAGAGAGAGAGCGAGAGAGAGAGAGAGAGGGGGAGGAGAGAGAGACCCACCCTGTCTGAAGAAAGGCCCACACACATGACTCATACTGACTTCCCCAAATACAGCCCCTACTGCTCCACACTCACTATGGTTTTCTATAAACTAGAGTTTTCTTTCATTAAAAACATTCCAACTGACTGTAACAGGGTTGAACAGTTAAACAGCAAAACAACACATTATATTCCCAGTGTGACATCACATCATGATCAGGCCGGGTTTCCCCAAAAACATAGAAATACCCATACTAGCGTAATAAAATGGTAAGGGTTTTATAGTATGTGAAATTTCTATAATAGTATTCCAAATGCATCATCTAATGTGTGATTGCGTTGACTCCCGCCATTCATTCATTTTTGTACATCAATTTATCTGATTACAAGCTGTTGAAAATAGTGTGAATTCTACTTGATCAAACGCCGAAATGAGTTTGCAGTTTAAGTATGTATACTGAACGAAAATATAAAACGCAACATGCAACAATTTCAAAGATTTTACTGAGTTACAGTTCATATAAGGAAATCAGTCAATTGAAATTAATCAATTAGGCCCTAATCTATGGATTTCACATGACTGGGCAGGGGCGCAGCCATGGGTGGACATTTCTGCAGTCAGCATGCCAATTGCACGCTCCCTCAATTTGAGACATCTGTGGCATTGTGTTGTGTGACAAAACTGCACATTTTAAAGTGGACTTTTATTGTCCCCAGCACAAGGTGCACCTGTGTAATGACCATGCTGTTTAATCAGCTTCTTGATATGCCACACCTGTCAGGTGGATGGATTATCTTGGCAAAGGAGAAATGGTCACTAACAGGGATTTAAACATTTTAGAGAAATTATATTTTTGTGCTTATGGAACATTTCAAGGATTCTTTTTATTTCAGCTCATGAAACATGGGACCAAGACTTTACATGTTGCGTTTATATTTTTGTTAAGTGTAGTACACTAGTATGGGTATCCGGACAGAGACAGTATATTTTAGCATCAATACCATTCATTGGTAGGTTTCCCACACAACATACATATCATCAACAACATGTTAACATCATTGGTAGGCAATAGATGAACATTGTTTTTAATGCTAAACATGACACGTATGTTTTTTTGGAGAAACTCACGCGGGATGAACTTAAACACTTCTATGGGAGCATAGTCTCAAATGATCTCTGTAGCTCAGCTGGTAGAGCACGGCGCTTGTAACGCCAAGGTAGTGGGTTCGATCCCCGGGACCACCCATACACAAAGATGTATGCACGCATGACTGTAAGTCGCTTTGGATAAAAGCGTCTGCTAAATGGCATATTATTATTATCTCCCTCCGTTCTACTGTTATATTGAGTAATAACCATAGAGATCCTATTCAATGACTGTTGTAATTAGTGTTCTAAGTCGACGGTAATAACCTATTCTAGAATCCATACTAGGTTCCATTCTGGGTTCCATACTGGGTTCCATTCTGTGTATTGTTCTGGGATAAAGTCTAATGATTATTTCATGACAGTCTCCTGGGCGGTGCCGCGGATATGGTGTCCATTATCGGCGAGATGGAAAGTTAAACATTAACATAATAATGGACTCATACAGTTCTCTTTTACCGACGGCGAAACATTCCCGTGTTATCGTCGTTAGTGGCTTTAGTGAAGTTAAATTCAACATTATAATAACAGAATGATACAGTTCTCTAGTGAAGTTAACTTACCATTCTGACAGACCGTTGATAGTTGGTTTGATTTGAAGAAAGATCGTTCTGTCTGAAAAAGAGAAACAGAACAGAATCTTAAACTTACAAGTTAACTTATAAGTCAAACGCCGTCGAAAAGTTTTCCACGTTTAAAGTCATGGAAAATAGCCATAGATCTGTGTTTCCATTCATAAAACGGACTGAGTTAGAGAATATATTCTCTTCTGCAACAGCCACAGCTCTCCATGATCTGCTCAAATCCTGTTGTATCTCATCGCATCCGTGTTGATAAATGATCCTAGCAACAATCTCAGTCCAGGTAATACACATCACCTGGTTCAGCCGACTAACCACGTTAACAACTCTTAAACTAACGATCTGATGTTGTCGGTTAATATGAGTGATGGAAATTTACCGGAGGAGGTCGAGTCTGCACCGGAGCTCGCTGTGAAGAGAGGGAGACCGAGCGAGAGGAACCAGCAGAAAGAGTGGAAAAACTGGTCCGCTGCGAGTGAATCGAGGCCACACCCTGGTATGACTAACCAGGTCGTGTTCAACGCCTCTCTAGACAGGGGAGATGACGGTTTTAATCCCTAACTATTTCCGCGATTTCAACTTCATATAGTAGTGACTCAAACGGTTTGTG
This sequence comes from Coregonus clupeaformis, assembly GCF_020615455.1. Taxonomy (NCBI): domain Eukaryota; kingdom Metazoa; phylum Chordata; class Actinopteri; order Salmoniformes; family Salmonidae; genus Coregonus; species Coregonus clupeaformis. The sequence continues at coordinate 46,884 of NW_025534812.1, forward strand.
GAGTTGTCTGCTGTGGCTTTAAGGACTTTTTTAAAAAACCATCTCAATCAAAACAAACAAACGGACAAACCGATATACAGCTGCTAGTGATGACAGTTGAGGATGGTGTGTGCAATCTGTCTCCTTAGAAACTGTGTAGGTTTACCTGGACAGGTGACAGGAGGAGGGGGGAGGGGGAGGGAGGAGGGGGGAGGAGGGGGAGGGAGGAGGGGGGAGGGAGGAGGGGGAGGGGAGGGGGAGGGGGAGGGGGAGGGGAGGGAGGAGGGGGAGGGAGGAGGGGGAGGGGAGGAGGGAGGAGGGAGGAGGGAGGGAGGGAGGGGGAGGGGGAGGGGGGAGGGGGGGAGGGGGAGGGGGAGGAGGGGGGGGGAGGGAGGGGGAGGGGGAGGAGGGGGGGAGGGAGGAGGGGGGAGGGAGGAGGGGTGAGGGGGAGGGAGGGGGAGGGGGAGGAGGGGGAGGGGGAGGGGGGAGGGAGGAGGGGTGAGGGAATCCATTGACTATGTAAATTCCCAGCGTGCAACAGAGCTGCAGGAGTTATGATCCATTTTTGTTGTTTTTTTTGTCATAGTTGTGTCTAGGTGGGCATATGGGGGAGGGAATGCTGTCACCTCCAAGTAGGTGTTTGTCCCCCTGTGTGCTGAGGGTGTCAGGTTCTTGTCCAGTTCTGGCATTTAGGTCGCCACAGACTAGTACATATCCCTGGGTCTGAAATGATTGATCTCCCCTCTAGGATGGAGAAGCTGTCTTCATCAAAGTATGGGGGATTCTATTGGGGGGATATTCTGTAGGTAGAACACATGAGGACCTTTTTCTCTGTTGAGATAATTTCCTTATTAATTTCTAGCCAGATGTAAAATGTTCCTGTTTTGACTAATTTAATAGAGTGGGTTAGGTCTGCTCTATACCAAATTAGCATACCCCCTGGAGTCCCTTCCCTGTTTCACACCAGGTAGTTTGGTAGATGGGACTACCAGCTCTCTGTAACCTAGAGGGCAACCAGTGGGTCCGTCTCCTCTATACCATGTTTCTTGTAGGATGACAATGTCTGTATTTCCGATTTCTTTGGTGAAGTCCAGGTTCCTGCTCTTTAGGCCAAAGGCAGATGACCTCAGGCCTTGGATATTCCAGGATGAAATAGTGAAGGCTTTGTGTTCCATAAAGTGTCTAATGTTGTTGGTTGTGTGGTTTGGCCTCAGGCCAGTGCTTATGAGCAGAGCCTGCTGAGCATCTGGTACATGCCATTGGCTTGGGCTAGTGTAAGAGTGGGGGTTGGGCCTGTTTGCCTGCTCACGGCCTGGGCGTATGTGTGACTTTCATGTTGAGGCCGTCTTTACGGGAGTGGGGGGCATGGGGTGGGTAGGAGGGGCATAGGTCTGATCTGAGGGGGCCTAAATGGGGTGTGGGCATGGTTGGTTTGGGGGGGGTGTTGATTGGTTGGGGTGGGGGTGGGGGTGTGGATGTGGATGTTGCTGTTTGCTCACACTCTCCCTGAGCAGGACCACCTCCCCCTCCAGTGTGGTGAACTGATCCCTCATAGCAGCCATGGTGATGAGGAGGGCCTGAGCCTGCTCTGCACTGAGGGGGTCGCTCTCCTCCTGGGGCGTGTCCTCCACTATGGTGGGAAGAGAGGTGCTTTTTGGGTGGGGATAGTGGGGGTGGTGCTGGGTGGTGTTTCTCTTGTGGGAGGGCATGTCACTGGTGGTGTCTGCTCGCTCTGATCTTCCTTAATGGTCTGAAAGTCTGTTTCAAACAGCCTAAGGTTACCTTGCACCATGACAGTCCCAGTCTTGTAGAGGTTGATTGGTATCATGGTGCTGTCAGGGTCATCTGTCTCTTTGACTTTCAGCTTCCACCCATTACAGATTCCCTCTTGCTTTACGGATGGGTAGTGAGAGCAGACTGCTGAGCGCCATGCATTTGGCTGGTCAGTGAGAAAGATGAGATTACTCACATCGCCGTTTTTGTAGAGGTCTGCGAAAAGGGTTTCTGGCCTCCCCTTTAGTAGTTTCTGTTTAAGATCTTTCCTCGTTGTGTCATTTTTGGCCTCTGGAGGGTAGAGAATGGACTCAGCGCTGAGGGGAAGTGGGGTCATGGTGCCTGTGGGCCTCTGGAGGGTAGAGAATGGACTCAGCGCTGAGGGGAAGTGGGGACATGGTGCCTGCAGGCCTCTGGAGGGTAGAGAATGGACTCAGCGCTGAGGGGGAGTGGGGACATGGTGCCTGCAGGCCTCTGGAGGGTAGAGAATGGACTCAGCTCTGAGGGGGGAGTGGGGACATGGTGCCTGCAGGCCTCTGGAGGGTAGAGAATGGACTCAGCGCTGAGGGGAAGTGGGGTCATGGTGCCTGTGGGCCTCTGGAGGGTAGAGAATGGACTCAGCGCTGAGGGGGAGTGGGGACATGGTGCCTTCAGGCCTCTGGAGGGTAGAGAATGGACTCAGCGCTGAGGGGAAGTGGGGACATGGTGCCTGCAGGCCTCTGGAGGGTAGAGAATGGACTCAGCGCTGAGGGGAAGTGGGGACATGGTGCCTGCAGGCCTCTGGAGGGTAGAGAATGGACTCAGCGCTGAGGGGGAGTGGGGACATGGTGCCTGCAGGCCTCTGGAGGGTAGAGAATGGACTCAGCTCTGAGGGGGAGTGGGGACATGGTGCCTGCAGGCCTCTGGAGGGTAGAGAATGGACTCAGCGCTGAGGGGAAGTGGGGTCATGGTGCCTGTGGGCCTCTGGAGGGGTAGAGAATGGACTCAGCGCTGAGGGGAGTGGGGGACATGGTGCCTTCAGGCCTCTGGAGGGTAGAGAATGGACTCAGCGCTGAGGGGAAGTGGGGACATGGTGCCTGCAGGCCTCTGGAGGGTAGAGAATGGACTCAGCGCTGAGGGGAAGTGGGGACATGGTGCCTGCAGGCCTCTGGAGGGTAGAGAATGGACTCAGCGCTGAGGGGAAGTGGGGACATGGTGCCTGTGTTCTCTGCTGCTGCACCGTTGCCATGGCAACCATTTTTGTTTGTCTGCTGCTGTTGCTAGCTAGCTCTGATTTAGCTAAAAAAAAAAACATCAAAAAGAGTGTAAAATCTTCACACAAAAAAACAGAAGATATGTTTAACGTTAGAGGCCGTGCTCCTTTTTGGTTTACTCACTCAGTTTGGTCGTTTTATGTAGCTGTATTAACTCCCTTGCTAGGTTTGTTCTAGCAAAAATGTCTGGCTAGATTGTTAGCCTGCTGGCTAGGTTTTTGTTGTGTAGCTAGCTAGTGAGAGTCAAAACTTCTTAATTTGAGGTGCAAAGTTAATTTTTTTCTATTCTGATTGAATAGAGTTGTTGTTCATCACTTATTTTCTTGAATTCTTTTTAGATTCGAGTGTTTATCTCATTCTAAAAACAAAAAAACAGAGAAATAAATCAGGAGCTCACGTTGAGCATGTCTGTAGCTCTCTCTCTCTCCTTCTCAACACACAATAATACACTACAGTCTCTGCTAAGTGCATTAGTCATATTGGCACAGGGAGTAGAGGGGAAGATACTGTACATAGTGTCAGGTTCAATCCCTGCTGGGACTACCTGTCCCCCCCTAATCACTACAACACAGGGAGGAGAGGGAAGATACGTAGTGTCAGGTTCAATCCCTGCTGGGAGGTGTATTTAACGTGGTTTTCCAACAGCAAGGCTCAGATCAACAGGGCAGTGTTGCCATAGATGCGGTAAAGAGTTTAATGGAACGCAGACTGTGGGGGGATAGAAAATGAACGCTGGATTGCCGCACAATCATCAAATCTGATCTAACATAGTGCATATTCGTCAAATCCGTCATGATTTATGTATTGTAACAGGCCCACAATGTGGTTACTAAAGTCCAATTTTGATATATTTGGCTGTTTTCGCTGCTTAACATTTAAAGTTGTCCCTTTTCAGATTTAGAAGAAGTGACTGCTAAATGCTAACTCCCGTTCGTATAAGCTGTTAGCATAGCTAGCATACAGAAATCGGTGGTGGTCCTAGTCAAAGTCGTTTTTTAACTGTAATGCAGTTGATTGGTAATGATGACATGAACATGTATTGGGGCTGACGTCCATCCAAACATTATACTCTGATTTCTACCTCAACATAGTGTGAAATACATATATAGACAACAGCCTAAATGTAGGGTAATTTAGCTGGGAGGCGATGAGGAGATTGGGGATCTTTCCCCCGTGTGTTTCCATGGCAATTCCATTGTTTTGGTCGAGGTCCATTGACCTCTTGACCACATCTATTGTTTATAAAAAGTTATTCTTTATAATATCTAAATAAACATGTCTCCAACCCCCATATCACCCACTCACTAACTAATATCATACGTGTGCACATTGTATAATCAGTTAGTGGAGAGAGAGAGACTAATATTACATTCATTTGTACTGTATATATCCACAGTATGAATCACGGCAACGTTTTTTCTCCTGTTTCTGCTATGTTTTTGGTCACGTTCGCATGGGTCAAACAGAAACCCCCTAATGATTGGTTGACGATAGAGCCTCCCACAATGCAGGCGATGGCTGCAGGAGGAAGCTGGGGAAGAGCACGGAGAGAGATACTCATCTTTCCATCTGTGCCATTATAGCATCTGTGACAACACGGGCAGCGACATTGAGGCTATCGCCATTGTAATAATAATAATAATAATAATAATATGCCATTTAGCAGACGCTTTTATCCAAAGCGCCTTACAGGCATTTTTACTTTCGTATTGTTAAGGAGTGCATTGTCTTCTTCACGATTGGCTGATCCCTCCCGATGACCCTTGGACATGACTCCAGCAGGGTCACCAGGAAGGATCAGCCAATGAAGCAAGTCCCACCCAGTTGACTACCAGAGGAGGCTGGTGGAAGCAGCTGTAGGAGGACGGGCTCATTGTAATGGCTGGAATGTTTTTTTAAATGGAGCGGTATCAAACACATATTGAAACCACATATTTGACTCTCTTCCATTTATTCCATTCCAGCCATTACAATGAGCAGCTCCTCCCACCAGCCTCCTCTGCCCGTGATCATATAACCTTTTGGCCACTAGAGGCCTCTATCATTCTCTATGGTGAAGAGCAGCTAGTCCTCTATCATTCTCTATGGTGAAGAGCAGCTAGACCTCTATCATTCTCTATGGTGAAGAGCAGCTAGGGCTCTATCATTCTCTATGGTGAAGAGCAGCTAGGCCTCTATCATTCTCTATGGTGAAGAGCAGCTAGGCCTCTATCATTCTCTATGGTGAAGAGCAGCTAGTCCTCTATCATTCTCTATGGTGAAGAGCAGCTAGGCCTCTATCATTCTCTATGGTGAAGAGCAGCTAGTCCTCTATCATTCTCTATGGTGAAGAGCAGCTAGTCCTCTATCATTCTCTCTATGGTGAAGAGCAGCTAGTCCTCTATCATTCTCTATGGTGAAGAGCAGCTAGGCCTCTATCATTCTCTATGGTGAAGAGCAGCTAGTGCTCTATCATTCTCCTATGGTGAAGAGCAGCTAGTCCTCTATCATCTCTCTATGGTGAAGGGCAGCTAGGCCTCTATCATTCTCTATGGTGAAGAGCAGCTAGTCCTCTATCATTCTCTATGGTGAAGAGCAGCTAGGCCTCTATCATTCTCTATGGTGAAGAGCAGCTAGTCCTCTATCATTCTCTATGGTGAAGAGCAGCTAGGCCTCTATCATTCTCTATGGTGAAGAGCAGCTAGGCCTCTATCATTCTCTATGGTGAAGAGCAGCTAGGCCTCTATCATTCTCTATGGTGAAGAGCAGCTAGTCCTCTATCATTCTCAATGGTGAAGAGCAGCTAGGCCTCTATCATTCTCTATGGTGAAGAGCAGCTAGGCCTCTATCATTCTCTATGGTGAAGAGCAGCTAGTCCTCTATCATTCTCTATGGTGAAGAGCAGCTACAGAATGTTGCTGTTCTCTGCAGTCAAAACTTCATGACTTTGATCACATTATTTTTTTGTAAAGTTCATGCAGTGAACGGCTGTGTTCGAGAGGATCAAAACGCAATGTATCATGGGTAAAATTGTGAATGACTGACTGATCTACAAATAACGAGTCATCATTTATGATGCAAGGTGATTTGTAGATCAAGTCAGTCGGCAGTCGTTTTGATGCTCTCGAACAAGGCCATCGTGTAGTGAAGTCGGGACCGTTTCTATCCCACTGATGCAAAGACTTGGACCATCTGACAAAAGTGATCTGCTCGAACGCGCCCATAACCCACCAAACTCTCAGTTTGGCTACTGAAGCTTCCACTTGTGTGTGTCGGGATTGGATCAGTCCACCTTTTAAACTGCTCGTGAAAACTAACTACACAGAACACCTCACACACACCTCTCTCTCTCGCTCACACACACACACACACCCCAATACTTCACTGCAATATTTATTGTCTTGTTTACAAACGAGGCGAGGCTACGGGAGGATCTAGTGGCTGTTTCTCCGGTTCTCGCGCACCCCTCCGAACCGCACAATGGAATATGACCGGCAGCATATGAAGCGGGTGCACGCGCACCGTGTGATCATATAGCACCCAATTCAGCAGCTGGTTGCAGCAGAGAACATTTAACAAACAGACCGACATACCGGACCGAACCTTACCGAACATGATGGAGTGGCAACCAATGGAGATCAACCCGGAGGTAGAGACTCATCTTAATAAATATGTTGTTGTTATAATAAGTCTATCATAAGACTGAAAGTTAAAATACGCGCCTGCTCTGTTCCAACGCTCTCTCATTGTTTGTCTAATGTCTCCTTCTGTGTGTCTGTCTGTGTTTCAGATGCTGAACAAGGTGTGTGTATAATATATCGCCGAGTCATACCAGATATGATGACAGTATTCATGTCCAGTTGTATATGACGTTATAACCAGACAACAGGACATTATAATCTACAGGTAGGTTATTATGGACTTGGCCCGGTCGGAGTTAAAACTACTAGTTGGCATCAGATGATCATCTAATAATCATGTAAACAGCAGAGCGACAGATGTACAGAAGGTGAAACAGCCGTTAGAATATAGCCTAGCCCTAGTAGGCAACCGTCTGTCTCCCCGGTAGCATCTCTGCCACTACGGGCCTCGGGCCCCACCCGGTGTCTAGGATACAGGGCGTGGTCGGTCGGATGGATGGATGGGGAGAGAGAGGGCGACAGACTAAAGATCAATATGTCTCTGGGTCTGATTTGAAGTTCATCGCTATTCATTTGGGACAGGCAGCGGTGCGGTAATGTTCTGATAAAGACGTTAGAACAGCGAAGATATGCGTAGTGACTATAATATTATTGCTGTATTTTAATGAGGCCTGTTCTGTCGAGTCATCATGGAGGTTTAGTGTCCATTACCACGGAGGGTTTCAAGTCGGGCTCCTGGTTCGACCCTCTCTTCTGACGGACATTTAACTGATACGGAAGCCAGGTATAAACGCCAACGCTCTGTAAATCAAATCACATTTTATTGGTCACATACACATATTTAGCAGATGTTAATGCAGATGTAGCGAAATGCATGTGTTCCTAGCTCCAACAGTGCAGTAGTATCTAACTATTCACAACAATACACACAAATCTAAAAGTAAAAAAATTGAATTAAGAAATATATAAATATTAGGATGAGCAATGTCGGAGTGGCATTGACTAAAATACAGTAGAATAGAATACAGTATATACATATGAAATGAGTAAAGCAGTATGTAAACATTATTAAAGTGACTAGTGTTCCATTATTAAAGTGGCCAGTGATTCCATGTCTAGGGCAGCAGCCTCTAAGGTGCAGGGTTCAGTAACCGGGTGGTAGCCGGCTAGTGATGGCTATTTAACAGTCTGATGGCCTTGAGATAGAAGCTGTTTTTCAGTCTCTCGGTCCCAGCTTTGATGCACCTGTACTGACCTCGCCTTCTGGATGGTAGCGGGGTGAACAGGCAGTGGCTCGGGTGGTTGATGTCCTTGATGATCTTTTGGCCTTCCTGTGACATCGGGTGCTGTAGGTGTCCTGGAGGGCAGGTAGTTCGTCCCCGGTAATGCGTTTGGCAGACCGCACCACCCTCTGGAGAGCCCTGCGGTTGCGGGTGGTGCAGTTGCCGTACCAGGCGGTGATACAGCCCAACAGGATGCTCTCAATTGTGCATCTGTAAACGTTTGAGGGTCTTAGGGCCCAAGCCAAATTCTTTCAGCCTCTCGAGGTTGAAGAGGCTCTGTTGCGCCTTCTTCACCACACTGTCTGTGTGGGTGGACCATTTCAGATTGGCAGTGACGTGTACACAGAGGAACTTGACGCTTTAGGCCTACATTCTACTGTGTATGTATGTATGTATGTATGTATGTGTATATATATATATATATGAGTATAGTGATGGCATTGACTGGGTGAGTTCCAGATACTGTTCTAGGTGTTCTGGTTGTTCTAATCTATCATGTTGGTGTTGAGCTCTGTTCTAGGTGTTCTGGGTGTTCTAATCTATCATGTTGGTCTGGAGCTCTGTTCTAGGTGTTCTGGTTGTTCTAATCTATCATGTTGGTGTTGAGCTCTGTTCTAGGTGTTCTGGTGTTCTAATCTATCATGTTGGTGTGGAGCTCTGTTCTGGGTGTTCTGGGTGTTCTAATCTGTCATGTTGGTGTGGAGCTCTGTTCTAGGTGTTCTAATCTATCATGTTGGTGTTGAGCTCTGTTCTAGGTGTTCTGGTGTTCTAATCTATCATGTTGGTGTTGAGCTCTGTTCTAGGTGTTCTGGTTGTTCTAATCTATCATGTTGGTGTGGAGCTCTGTTCTAGGTGTTCTGGTTGTTCTAATCTATCATGTTGGTGTTGAGCTCTGTTCTAGGTGTTCTGGTGTTCTAATCTATCATGTTGGTGTTGAGCTCTGTTCTAGGTGTTCTGGTTGTTCTAATCTATCATGTTGGTGTTGAGCTCTGTTCTAGGTGTTCTGGGTGTTCTAATCTATCATGTTGGTCTGGAGCTCTGTTCTAGGTGTTCTGGTTGTTCTAATCTATCATGTTGGTGTTGAGCTCTGTTCTAGGTGTTCTGGTTGTTCTAATCTATCATGTTGGTGTTGAGCTCTGTTCTAGGTGTTCTGGTTGTTCTAATCTATCATGTTGGTGTTGAGCTCTGTTCTAGGTGTTCTGGTTGTTCTAATCTATCATGTTGGTGTTGAGCTCTGTTCTAGGTGTTCTGGTTGTTCTAATCTATCATGTTGGTGTTGAGCTCTGTTCTGGGTGTTCTGGTTGTTCTAATCTATCATGTTGGTGTGGAGCTCTGTTCTAGGTGTTCTGGTGTTCTAATCTATCATGTTGGTGTTGAGCTCTGTTCTAGGTGTTCTGGTTGTTCTAATCTATCATGTTGGTGTTGAGCTCTGTTCTAGGTGTTCTGGTTGTTCTAATCTATCATGTTGGTGTTGAGCTCTGTTCTAGGTGTTCTGGTGTTCTAATCTATCATGTTGGTGTTGAGCTCTGTTCTGGGTGTTCTGGGTGTTCTAATCTATCATGTTGGTGTGGAGCTCTGTTCTAGGTGTTCTGGTTGTTCTAATCTATCATGTTGGTGTTGAGCTCTGTTCTAGGTGTTCTGGTGTTCTAATCTATCATGTTGGTGTTGAGCTCTGTTCTAGGTGTTCTGGTGTTCTAATCTATCATGTTGGTGTTGAGCTCTGTTCTGGGTGTTCTGGTGTTCTAATCTATCATGTTGGTGTGGAGCTCTGTTCTAGGTGTTCTGGTGTTCTAATCTATCATGTTGGTGTTGAGCTCTGTTCTAGGTGTTCTGGTGTTCTAATCTGTCATGTTGGTGTTGAGCTCTGTTCTAGGTGTTCTGGTGTTCTAATCTATCATGTTGGTGTGGAGCTCTGTTCTAGGTGTTCTGGGTGTTCTAATCTATCATGTTGGTGTTGAGCTCTGTTCTAGGTGTTCTGGTGTTCTAATCTATCATGTTGGTGTTGAGCTCTGTTCTAGGTGTTCTGGTGTTCTAATCTATCATGTTGGTGTTGAGCTCTGTTCTAGGTGTTCTGGGTGTTCTAATCTATCATGTTGGTGTTGAGCTCTGTTCTGGGTGTTCTGGTGTTCTAATCTATCATGTTGGTGTGGAGCTCTGTTCTAGGTGTTCTGGTGTTCTAATCTATCATGTTGGTGTTGAGCTCTGTTCTAGGTGTTCTGGTTGTTCTAATCTGTCATGTTGGTGTTGAGCTCTGTTCTGGGTGTTCTAATCTATCATGTTGGTGTTGAGCTCTGTTCTAGGTGTTCTGTAGAGACTGATGGGAAACGTTAATGTTGTTTGACTGCGCTGTGTGTTGCAGGTGCTCAGTGGGCTGGTGTGTGTGTGGTAGCTGGCGCTTCGTGGATGTGTTGGGCCTGGAGGACGAGGGAGTGTCTTCAGTACCGACTCCCTGCTGTGCTCTCATGCTACTCTTCCCCTGACACAACAGGTAACCATTGATCTAGCAGCACTGTCTTTATCTGTTCTGGGGACCCCAAGGTGGTGCACGTTTTGGTTTTAGCCTTAGTAGCTTGATGATGAGTTGATTCTTTGAATCCGCTGTGTAGTACTAGAGCAAAACCCAAAATGTGCAACACTTGGGGTCCCAGGACCCAGTTTGAAACTCTAATGTAGCGTGATGATGATGATAACGGCGTGTGTTTCAGCATGAGTCGTTCCGGCAGCAGCAGGCTGGGAAGGTGTCGGGGGCTCCAGGCCTCTACTTCCTGAAACAGACGGTGGTCAACTCCTGTGGCACTGTGGCTCTGCTGCACGCAGTTGCCAACAACCCCACCCACATAGAGTACGGTGAGTAGAAAATGGTCCCGCATGGAGCCAAGATGGGGGCAATGTCCGAATACCCATACTTGCGTTCTAAATAGTAGGCTGATTGGGTATGTGAAAATGGAACGTTTATAGTATGTGATATTTAGAAAATGTAGTGCTTTAAATGTCATGATGTCATAGTCATTGGGCTTTACATCTAGTAGAATTCACTGAACACTATTGAGGAAGAGAATGGTCTTTATCTAGTAGAATTCACTGAACACTATTGAGGAAGAGAATGGTCTTTATCTAGTAGAATTCACTGAACACTATTGAGGAAGAGAACGGTCTTTATCTAGTAGAATTCACTGAACACTATTGAGGAAGAGAGCGGTCTTTATCTAGTAGAATTCACTGAACACTATTGAGGAAGAGAACGGTCTTTATCTAGTAGAATTCACTGAACACTATTGAGGAAGAGAATGGTCTTTATCTAGTAGAATTCACTGAACACTATTGAGGAAGAGAATGGTCTTTATCTAGTAGAATTCACTGAACACTATTGAGGAAGAGAATGGTCTTTATCTAGTAGAATTCACTGAACACTATTGAGGAAGAGAATGGTCTTTATCTAGTAGAATTCACTGAACACTATTGAGGAAGAGAATGGTCTTTATCTAGTAGAATTCACTGAACACTATTGAGGAAGAGAATGGTCTTTATCTAGTAGAATTCACTGAACACTATTGAGGAAGAGAATGGTCTTTATCTAGTAGAATTCACTGAACACTATTGAGGAAGAGAATGGTCTTTATCTAGTAGAATTCACTGAACACTATTGAGGAAGAGAATGGTCTTTATCTAGTAGAATTCACTGAACACTATTGAGGAAGAGAATGGTCTTTATCTAGTAGAATTCACAGAACACTATTGAGGAAGAGAACGGTCTTTATCTAGTAGAATTCACTGAACACTATTGAGGAAGAGAACGGTCTTTATCTAGTAGAATTCACTGAACACTATTGAGGAAGAGAACGGTCTTTATCTAGTAGAATTCACTGAACACTATTGAGGAAGAGAACGGTCTTTATCTAGTAGAATTCACTGAACACTATTGAGGAAGAGAATGGTCTTTATCTAGTAGAATTCACTGAACACTATTGAGGAAGAGAATGGTCTTTATCTAGTAGAATTCACTGAACACTATTGAGGAAGAGAATGGTCTTTATCTAGTAGAATTCACTGAACACTATTGAGGAAGAGAACGGTCTTTATCTAGTAGAATTCACTGAACACTATTGAGGAAGAGAAACGGTCTTTATCTAGTAGAATTCACTGAACACTATTGAGGAAGAGAACGGTCTTTATCTAGTAGAATTCACTGGAACACTATTGAGGAAGAGAACGGTCTTTATCTAGTAGAATTCACTGAACACTATTGAGGGAAGAGAATGGTCTTTATCTAGTAGAATTCACTGAACACTATTGAGGAAGAGAATGGTCTTCGGTGTGTTTGACAACAGCTGATAAAATATGTTTTTCTTCTGGGTTTTCTTTATTTAATGTTTTATTATTTTGTATTATAAATGCTTGTTTTCACTAATCAGTCTGTTCTAAATAGTGTGATGAGTTCACAGTATGTAGTTTTAGTAAGTAGTAGGTAAGACAGGTTTCCAGACACAGCCAGTGTGTGGCGTGGCGTGGCGTGGCGTGGCGTGGCGTGTAACAGTGCTCTCTCTGTGCCAGATGGTGACTCTGCTCTGAAGAAGTTTCTAGATGAGACGGCTGACATGACCCCCGCCCAGCGAGCCACACACCTGGAGAACAACCAGGTAACACACACACCTGGAGAACAACCAGGTAACACACACATTCACAGTGATACACACACGCACTGGTCCTCTGTAGCTCAATTGGTAAAGCATGGCACTTGTAACGCCAGGGTAGTGGGTTCGATCCCCGGGACCACCCATACGTAAAAATGTATGCACACATGACTGTAAGTCTCTTTTGGATAAAAGCGTCTGCTAAATGGCATGTTATTATAATACACACACTCACACACACCTTGGTTATGTCCCAATTATCGCTCCTTCCTCCCAAAGTGTGGACTTGTTGTATGGTAGAAATCCAGCCCATGCTTCCTCCACCAACCCAACGCTTGTAGATTTGTAGTGAGCAGTGCACACTTCAGGAGAAAGTAGATATTATGGGGACACGCCTCTAGTCTAGCCTCGTCGTGAACCCGGCTTCCTTAAAACGGGAAGCCTGTGAAGATCCATGTCAGAGATCCGCTAAAGAGCGGTTGGAACCCAGGGTGTAAATCAGTGAAGCCTCACAACACATCAAACCAATCAAATGCCTTCCTTGGGCGGAACTCCAAAGGTGCCACGTTGCTTCCAGAGGCAGTTTGGAACTCGGTAGTGAGTGTTGCAATTGAGGACAGACAGATTTTTTTTTACGCGCTTCAGCACTCGGCGTTTCCGTTCTGTGAGCTTGTGTGGCCTACCACTTCGCGGCTGAGCCGTTGTTGCTCCTAGACATTTCCAATTTACAGTAACAGCATATGGCACCACATGGCAAAATTTAAAACGTCAAGCCATGGGGTACTTCTCTTGCTGAAGTTGTGCCACAGGTTGGCTTTTTATTTGAGACTGGGTTGCCCTTCTACGGGCGTGTGGGGGGAGGTTTTTGAATCTTGCCGTTGGAACTGTCAAACCGTTTTTGCTCACGTCAGACATGAAGCTGCAGTTGTCATCTTGGCCACTAGAGGACGGCAGAGAGCTGCTGGGTTCTCAGATGCATAGCTTTACAGATCAATATGGTGTTGTAACTTATAGGAATACATCATGGATATGTTTACGTTATATATGTTTTTAATTTGTAGGTGCATTCAGAAAGTATTCAGACCCCTTGACTTTTTCCACATTTTGTTACATTACAGCCTTATACTAAAATTGTTTTAAATTGTTTTTTCCCCCTCATCAATCTACACACAATACCCCATAATGACAAAGCAAAAACAGGTTTTGAATTTTTTGCAAATGTCTTAAAAATAATAAACTGAAGTATTACATTTACTTAAGTATTCTGACCCTTTACTCAGTACTTTGTTGAAGCACCTTTGGCAGCGATTACAGCCTTGAGTCTTCTTGGGTATGACGCTACAAGCTTGGCACACCTGTATTTGGGGAGTTTCTCCCATTCTTCTCTGCAGATCCTCTCAAGCTCTGTCAGGTTGGATGGGGAGCGTCGCTGCACAGCTATTTTCAGGTCTCTCCAGAGATGTTCGATCAGGTTTAAGGCCGGGCTCTGGCTGGGCCACTCAAGGACATTCAGAGACTCGTCCTGAAGCCACTTGGCTGTGCATTTAGGGTCGTTGTCCTGTTGGAAGGTGAACCTTCTGAGGTCCTGAGCACTCTGGAGCAGGTTTTCATCAAGGATCTCTCTCTATAATTTGCGGTGTTCATCTTTCCCTCGATCCTGACTAGTCTCCCAGTCCCTGCCGCTGAAAACATCCCCACAGCATGATGCTGCCACCACCATGCTTCACCGTAGGGATGGTGCCAGGTTTCCTCCAGATGTGACACTTGGCATTCAGGCCAAAGAGTTCAATCTTGGTTTCATCAGACCAGAGAATCTTCTTTCTCATGTGGTCCTCTGTAGCTCAATTGGTAGAGCATGGCACTTGTAACGCCAGGGTAGTGGGTTCGATCCCCGGGACCACCCATACGTAAAAATGTATGCGCACATGACTAAGTCGCTTTGGATAAAAGCGTCTGCTACATTTTACATTTTTAGTCATGTAGTAGATGCTCTTATCCAGAGCGACTTACATGAGCAATTAGGGTTAAGTGCCTTGCTCAAGGGCACATCGACAGATTTTTCACTTAGTTGGCTCGGGGATTAGAACCAGCAACCTTTCGGTTACTGGCACAACGCTCTTAACCACTAAGCTACCTGCCGCCCCATGAATGGCATATTATATTATTATCATGGTCTGAGAGTCCTTTTGGTGCCTTTTGGCAAACTCCAAGCAGGCTGTCATGCGCTTTTTACTGAGGAGTGGCTTCCTTCTGGCCACTCTACCATAAAGGCCTGATTGGTGGAGTGCTGCAGAGATGGTTGTCCTTCTGGAAGGTTCTCCAATCTCCACAGAGCAACTCTGGGGCTCTGCCAAAGTGACCATCGGGTTCTTGGTCACCTCCCTGACCAAGGCCCTTCTCCCCCGATTGCTCAGTTTGGCCGGGCGGCCAGCTCTAGGAAGAGTCTTGGTGGTTCCAAACTTCTTCCATTTAAGAATGATGGAGGCCACTGTGTTCTTGGGGACCTTCAATGCTGCAGAAATGTTTTGGTGCCTGTCCCCAGATCTGTGCCTCGACACAATCCTGTCTTGGAGCTCTACGGACAATTCCTTCGACCTCATGGGTTGGTTTTTGCTCTGACATGCACTGTCAATTGTGGGACCTTATATAGACAGGTGTGTGCCTTTCCAAATCATGTCCAATCAATAGTATTTACCACAGGTGGACTCCAATCAATCAAGTTGTAGAAACATCTCAAGGATGATCAATGGAAACAGGATGCACCTGACCTCAATTTGGAGTCTCATAGCAAAGGGTCTGAATACTTATGTAAATAAGGTATTTCTGTTTATTTTATTTTACACATTAGCAAAAATGTCTGAACCTGGTTTCGCTTTGTCATTATGGGGTATTGTGTGTAGATTGAGGAAAACAATTAATTTAATCAATTTTAGAATAAGGCTGTAACATAACAAAATGTGGAAAAAGTCAAGGGGTCTGAATACTTTGCGAAGGCACTGTATGTTTTTAATGTAGATGTGTAGAGACCTGTATGTCAGTGCCATTTATGATGAGGGAGGACAATTTCATTTATTTATGAGCATGGCCTTATTTCTATTACAGCATATTGGAATTACTGTCATTCATATTCCATTCACCCAGTTCAATGTAACATCGATAGGTTTAGGCTACTACATGATACTCGAATCTTCCCTATACCCATCATGAGGTTGCTACAACCTAGCCTATGAATGGAAGTTTACAACATAGGTGCACACAGAGAATTTTTGAATAATCAAGGTGACAGACAGTGACACATTCAACACCTCCTTGCACACTCTTGCCTGCATCTAGGTCTAACAGTTGCAAACGAGAGTTTCTATTGGACAAATTCAGGTATTTTTTTTTTTATCCCTGTTTTGTTTTCTTCCGTCTAGAAACGTTTTTCAACAGAACAGGCGTAATGAATACACCCCTGATCACCCGTAAACACAGTTCACTTTCATAGCAGCCACGTTGTATACCTTCTCACCTCTATGCGCTCTTCTCCTCTCACATTTTCCATTCGCTTGTGGACTTCAATGAACAACGCATCAGCTGTATGTGACCAGGTGAAAAAACCTTTCCAAGCCAAACCATGTCATAACTGCTACAAACAGCCTACATCACTGTCACCATATTAGCTAAAGTCACGTCATAGTCAACGTAGCTAATAGAACTAACGCCTTAGTAAACCCGCTACAATCATGCAGTAACGTTAGTGTACAGTCAGTAAGCAGTTTAGCAATAAATTAATAAAACCAAAAGCTTACATTGACTTGGAAGAGTTCCAGTGTTGTGTTGGATAGTCATAGCCAGCTAGCTAACATAGCATCCCTCTGTTTGAGCTGGGTGTTTGAGTAACTAAACTAGCCAGCTGCATTTGCTAGCTAAGTAAGTGAAACACAACATGAAAAAAATGACTCTCTATAGCTCTCTTGCTTCTCCTTCATTTTTGAATAAATTAATTTGTTAAACTGTTCAACTATTGTCTTTCGCTCTCTTTGAGTCAACTACTCACCACATTTTATGCACTGCAGTGCTAGCTAGCTGTAGCTTATGCTTTCAGTACTAGATTAATTCTCTGATCCTTTGATTGGGTGGACAACATGTCAGTTCATGCTGCAAGAGCTCTGATAGGTTGGATGACGTCCTCCGGAAGTTGTCATAATTACTGTGTAAGTCTATGGAAGGGGGGTGAGAACCAAGGGTCTCCTAGGTTTTGTATTGAAGGCAATGTACCAAGAGGAGGACGGAAGCTAGCTGTCCTCCGGCTACACCATGGTGCTACCCTACAGAGTGCTGTTGAGGCTACTGTAGACCTTCATTACAAAACAGTGTGTTTTAATCAATTATTTGCTGACTCAAATATATTTAGTGTAGTTTAATCAAAAAAATGATAAGATTCTTCAATGTTTTACCATTTTATTTGTATGGAATTCACTGAGGATGGTCCTCCCCTTCCTCTTCTGAGGAGCCTCCACTTCTGTATATGTCTACATATGTTTTGTGTGTGTATATAATATATATTCTATAATCTCTGTTTAATGTAGATGTGTATATATTGCTGTCTCTTGCAGGCCATCAGAGAGGCTCATGATGAAGTGTCGGCACAGGGCCAGTGCAGGGTGAGAACACACAATGCAACATAAGGACCACCTCCAGATGTTACTGTGTATTTATCTATACATGTATCATTTCATATTTTATTCTCTCCCTCTCTCCTACCCCCTTTCTCTCCTACCCCCTTTCTCTCCTACCCTCTTTCTCTCCTACCCTCTTTCTCTCCTACCCTCTTTCTCTTTCAGGTGGAGGCAGATAAAGTGAACTTCCATTTTATCACCTTCGTCAATGTGAAAGGACAGCTTTATGAGCTGGGTGAGTGTATGGCTGAGTCTGCTTTATGAGCTGGGTGAGTGTATGGCTGAGTCTGCTTTATGAGCTGGGTGAGTGTATGGCTGAGTCTGCTTTATGAGCTGGGTGAGTGTATGGCTGAGTCTCAGTTTTCTCCCCAGGTGTGTATCTCTCCCCTTTCTCACGGTGTGTGTTAATGATGTGTTGTGTAGATGGTAGGATGGAGGGACCGGTGAACCATGGAACCACCAAGGATGACTCCTTCATCAAGGTACGTTCCTCTTCCATTCATCTAATCCCAGTAGACCTGTGCACCTTCAGCCAACGTATCAAACTGTGTAAAGGCAGAATTTTTTTTAAATATTTTTTATTTTTTTACCCTACGGAGACGAGCCCTACAGAGCGTTTTCCGTCACAAAAAAGAGGGCGTCTCCTTGTAGTGGGTTCCGACATTTTGACGTACTCCCGTGCCATGTGATAACTGGAACGTGCCGGATCATCCCTTCCGTAGCCACGGGGACAGTGTTGGCAATTAAGCTTGATTTGGTTCCTTGATCTGATCTATAGGCTAGGCATCAAAGTAGCCTATTTTTGCATTGATAAGCAAATATAATCTCAACAAGTGTTCAAACAATAAACCAAACAACATTGTAGCCTTTATTAGAATCCTCCCAAAATGTATTTTGTTTAGAAGTATAACTAGTGATTCCAGGTTATTGGTAAAACGGCTGCGATGTGCTTTTTCTCTGCGATCAAAACCACGACATTCTACAGTTAGCTGATATGGGGAGTGAATACCTTCAAGCAGTATATGAAACAGGGATAATGTTGTAGGTTACACTGGCAAGTATAAGAATATTTGCCAGGGCGTATTATTTAATTATTAATCTGGTTATTTCACATGGAGATGTGTGTGAAGCTAAAAGGCTAACTAGCTTGCTGTGTTTAGCCATCTTGGAGATGAGGAAGCTAAAAGGCTAACTTGCTTGCTGTGTTTAGCCATCTTGGAGATATGGGAAGCTAAAAGGCTAACTTGCTTGCTGTGTTTAGCCATCTTGGAGATATGGGAAGCTAAAGGCTAACTAGCTTGCTGTGTTTAGCCATCTTGGAGATGTGTGAAGCTAAAAGGCTAACTAGCTTGCTGTGTTTAGCCAACTTGGAGATGAGGGAAGCTAAAAGGCTAACTAGCTTGCAGTGTTTAGCCAACTTGGAGATGAGGGAAGCTAAAAGGCTAACTAGCTTGCTGTGTTTAGCCATCTTGGAGATGAGGGAAGCTAAAAGGCTAACTAGCTTGCTGTGTTTAGCCATCTTGGAGATGAGGGAAGCTAAAAGGCTAACTAGCTTGCTGTGTTTAGCCATCTTGGAGATGAGGGAAGACTAGACAAAATATTTATTTTGCTTTCACCACATGAGAAGACCACAAGGACCTCTGTCGCCCTCTTGTAAATGTTGCTATTTGGGAGTCTGGACCGGTGAGGTATCATGTTACCAAAAGGTGCATGTTGCTCTAAAACATCTACCCCCCACCCAGCACAGCAGGCCTGTAGATCTATGCAGGTGAAGCTTGTAGAAAGCTTCTGGAAATTGTAGTGTGGGCCTCCATTTGTACATTGGGAAGACGTCACCGAGACATCAGAATATAATGTTGATGCCTGGCCAACATCTAAACTATGTAGTATATAGGCATTCTAAATACATCTGCAAGACGTCTGGCCAATGAGCTAATATGTAGGCATTCTAAATACATCTTCCAGACGTCTGTTTACTTGGCCAGAGGGTTATGCGCTATCTGGGATGTTCATTTACTGTTAACTGATCATCTACCACCTATGACATTTGAGTCATTTAGCAGACGCTCTTATCCAGAGCTACAGTTAGTGCATTCATATTCTGTCTCTCTCTGTCTCTCTGTCTCTGTCTCTCTCTGTCTCTCTGTCTCTCTCCCCAGGATGCAGCCAGGGTGTGTCGGGGTTTTGTGGAGAGAGGGGAGGGAGAGGTCCGCTTCTCTGCTGTAGCTCTCTGTCACACCTAAAGACCCAGGACACACTTGCACCACACACACACACCTCTCTCTCTCTCACACACACACACACACACACACACATGCCCGGTATGCACTGGAAACATACCGTTTGCACTCTGCCCACACACTCCGCAGCACACATGCGTAGATAGTAGTTTGCACAAGCCTGGTGTATGTCATGATGATGTCACTACTGATGAACTTTGTCTGCTGTACTCTGTTTATTTCTATGTCAGATCTCACCACTGCTAGACTGTCTTAATCTGGAGACATGGAACGGATAAGTGCCTTTAGTGGCAAAACGAGTGAAAGAGAGAGAGAAAGGGGGGGGGGACTGAGGAGAAAGGAGTGGAGAGAGGCAGTGAGGTGTTCTAAGGAGGTTATTGCAGCAGTCTGACTGGTGACGCTGCTGCTGGTTCTCCAAGAGAAAGGAGTGCACTACGTCTGGTTCTCCAAGAGAAAGGAGTGCACTACGTGGAGGAAAGGGAGCCTTTTGGGCTGCAGCCTGTGAGATGTCTGCTGCTGCTGGTTCTCCAAGAGAAAGGAGTGCACTACGTCTGGTTCTCCAAGAGAAAGGAGTGCACTACGTCTGGTTCTCCAAGAGAAAGGAGTGCATTACGTCTGGTTCTCCAAGAGAAAGGAGTGCACTACGTCTGGTTCTCCAAGAGAAAGGAGTGCACTACGTCTGGTTCTCCAAGAGAAAGGAGTGCACTACGTCTGGTTCTCCAAGAGAAAGGAGTGCACTACGTGGGGGAAAGGGAGCCTTTTGAGCTGCAGCCTGTGAGATGTCAGTGATTATTTTAAGGCTTCCTGTTTTTCTGCTGCCTGACCCTGACCCTGACCCTAACCCCGACCCTGACCCCTGACCCCTGACCCTGACTCCTCAGTTCTCTGCTCTGTTTCTAACAGCTGTTACAACGTCAGACTACAACGTTAGGATGACGTTGTCAGGATGACACTGTTACTGTGTTAGGATGACGTTGTTACTACGTTAGGATGACGTTGTTACTGTGTTAGGATGACGTTGTCAGGATGACACTGTTACTGTGTTAGGATGACGTTGTTACTGTGTTAGGATGACGTTGTTACTACGTTAGGATGACGTTGTCAGGATGACGTTGTTACTGTGTTAGGATGACGTTGTCAGGATGACACTGTTACTGTGTTAGGATGACGTTGTCAGGATGACACTGTTACTGTGTTAGGATGACGTTGTTACTACGTTAGGATGACGTTGTCAGGATGACACTGTAACAATGTTGTTGGCTGTGCTTTGCCTTTCTGCCTCTTCCTGTTCTAGTGCTGCTGTCTGCCAATAAACCAAACTACACACACCTCCGCTACTCCCTCTCTGTCTCTGTGTGTGTGTGTGTGTGTGTGTAATTATTGACTGCTCTCGTTACTGTAATTGAGCAGCTTTTCAGAGTACTATTTTACTTCTACTTCAGTAAAATGTTAAAGTAACTTCTACTTGAGTAGGGTGTTTCAGGACTCTTTCATCCTGATAGTTTCAAACATGTTTGATTTTATCGGCACAAAATCGGCAATGCTCTTGTGTGCAGTTGTGTAAAAATACTTTAAAGTACTTCTTAAGTAGTATCTGTACTTTACTATTTATATTTTGTATAACTTTTTTACTTCACTACATTCCTAAAGAAAATAATGTACTTTTTACTCCATACATTTTCCCTTAACCCAAAAGTACTCGTTACATTTTGAATGCTTATCAGGACAGACAAATGGTCCAATTTAATGCACTTATCAAGAGAACATCCCTACTGCTTCTGATCTGGCAGACTTACTAAACTCACTTGCTTCGTTTGTAAATTATGTCTGCGTGTTGGAGATAGCCCTGACTAGCATCAATTTAAAAAATGGTGCCCTCTGGTTTGCTTAATATAAGGAATTTGAAATTATTTAAACTTTTACTTAAGATACTTAAGTATATTTTAGCTATTACATTTACTTTTGATAGTTATTTCAAACCAAATACTTACTTTTACTCAAGTAGTATTTTTACTGGGTGAGTTTCACTTTTGATTGAGTCATTTTCTATTAAGGTATCTTTGACTGAAGTATGACAACTGGCTAAATGTTCCACCACTGGTAGTGTGAGAACGGTGATCAGCAGTAGCCAATGAGAGCTCACCAGTGAGATGACGACGTATCGCGTCACCCAGAAGGCGGAGACTCAAGCAGGAGCCATGACGACGACTACTAATAGTATGCGTTTTGGACTTGTCGTTAACCAAAGCAAAAGTGTCACTGCTACAGCTCTGAAGTTCACAAGCAATGTCATTCAATTCATAAAATGTTGGCTAGATATTTCAGCTCTGCATGTCAACGTCTGACTCAACATGTGTGAGGCTGCTTGGAGACACAGCTCGTAGCTACGCTAACTCGACCCAGAGACAACATGGTAGCTATGGAGAACCATAACGACCCAGTGACAACATGGTAGCTATGGAGAACCATAAGGACCCAGTGACAACATGGTAGCTATGGAGAACCATAAGGACCCAGTGACAACATGGTAGCTATGGAGAACCATAAGGACCCAGTGACAACATGGTAGCTATGGAGAACCATAAGGACCCAGTGACAACATGGTAGCTATGGAGAACCATAAGGACCCAGTGACATGGTAGCTATGGAGAACCATAAGGACCCAGTGACAACATGGTAGCTGTGGAGAACCATAAGGACCCAGTGACAACATGGTAGCTATGGAGAACCATAACGACCCAGTGACAACATGGTAGCTATGGAGAACCATAAGGACCCAGTGACAACATGGTAGCTATGGAGAACCATAACGACCCAGTGACAACATGGTAGCTGTGGAGAACCATAAGGACCCAGAGACAACATGGTAGCTATGGAGAACCATAAGGACCCAGTGACAACATGGTAGCTATGGAGAACCATAAGGACCCAGTGACAACATGGTAGCTATGGAGAACCATAAGGACCCAGAGACAACATGGTAGCTATGGAGAACCATAAGGACCCAGAGACAACATGGTAGCTATGGAGAACCATAACGACCCAGTGACAACATGGTAGCTATGGAGAACCATAAGGACCCAGTGACAACATGGTAGCTATGGAGAACCATAAGGACCCAGTGACAACATGGTAGCTATGGAGAACCATAAGGACCCAGAGACAACATGGTAGCTATGGAGAACCATAAGGACCCAGAGACAACATGGTAGCTATGGAGAACCATAAGGACCCAGTGACAACATGGTAGCTATGGAGAACCATAACGACCCAGTGACAACATGGTAGCTATGGAGAACCATAAGGACCCAGTGACAACATGGTAGCTATGGAGAACCATAACGACCCAGTGACATGGTAGCTGTGGAGAACCATAAGGACCCAGTGACAACATGGTAGCTATGGAGAACCATAAGGACCCAGTGACAACATGGTAGCTATGGAGAACCATAAGGACCCAGTGACAACATGGTAGCTATGGAGAACCATAAGGACCCAGTGACAACATGGTAGCTATGGAGAACCATAAGGACCCAGTGATAACATGGTAGCTATGGAGAACCATAAGGACCCAGTGACAACATGGTAGCTATGGAGAACCATAAGGACCCAGTGACAACATGGTAGCTATGGAGAACCATAAGGACCCAGTGACAACATGGTAGCTATGGAGAACCATAAGGACCCAGTGACAACATGGTAGCTATGGAGAACCATAAGGATCCAGTGACAACATGGTAGCTATGGAGAACCATAAGGACCCAGTGACAACATGGTAGCTATGGAGAACCATAAGGACCCAGTGACAACATGGTAGCTATGGAGAACCATAAGGACCCAGTGACAACATGGTAGCTATGGAGAACCATAAGGACCCAGTGACAACATGGTAGCTATGGAGAACCATAAGGACCCAGTGACAACATGGTAGCTATGGAGAACCATAAGGACCCAGTGACAACATGGTAGCTATGGAGAACCATAAGGACCCAGTGACAACATGGTAGCTATGGAGAACCATAAGGACCCAGTGACAACATGGTAGCTATGGAGAACCATAAGGACCCAGTGACAACATGGTAGCTATGGAGAACCATAAGGACCCAGGACAACATGGTAGCTATGGAGAACCATAAGGACCCAGTGACAACATGGTAGCTATGGAGAACCATAAGGACCCAGTGACAACATGGTAGCTATGGAGAACCATAAGGACCCAGTGACAACATGGTAAGCTATGGAGAACCATAAGGACCCAGAGACAACATGGTAGCTATGGAGAACCATAAGGACCCAGAGACAACATGGTAGCTATGGAGAACCATAAGGACCCAGTGACAACATGGTAGCTATGGAGAACCATAAGGACCCAGTGACAACATGGTAGCTATGGAGAACCATAAGGACCCAGTGACAACATGGTAGCTATGGAGAACCATAAGGACCCAGTGACAACATGGTAGCTATGGAGAACCATAAGGACCCAGTGACAACATGGTAGCTATGGAGAACCATAAGGACCCAGTGACAACATGGTAGCATGGAGAACCATAAGGACCCAGTGACAACATGGTAGCTATGGAGAACCATAAGGACCCAGTGACAACATGGTAGCTATGGAGAACCATAAGGACCCAGTGACAACATGAGTAGCTGTGGAGAACCATAAGGACCCAGTGACAACATGGTAGCTATGGAGAACCATAAGGACCCAGAGACAACATGGTAGCTATGGAGAACCATAAGGACCCAGTGACAACATGGTAGCTATGGAGAACCATAAGGACCCAGTGACAACATGGTAGCTATGGAGAACCATAAGGACCCAGAGACAACATGGTAGCTATGGAGAACCATAAGGACCCAGTGACAACATGGTAGCTAGGAGAACCATAAGGACCCAGTGACAACATGGTAGCTATGGAGAACCATAAGGACCCAGTGACAACATGGTAGCTATGGAGAACCATAAGGACCCAGTGACAACATGGTAGCTATGGAGAACCATAAGGACCCAGTGACAACATGGTAGCTATGGAGAACCATAAGGACCCAGTGACAACATGGTAGCTATGGAGAACCATAAGGACCCAGTGACAACATGGTAGCTATGGAGAACCATAAGGACCCAGTGACAACATGGTAGCTATGGAGAACCATAAGGACCCAGTGACAACATGGTAGCTATGGAGAACCATAAGGACCCAGTGACAACATGGTAGCTATGGAGAACCATAAGGACCCAGTGACAACATGGTAGCTATGGAGAACCATAAGGACCCAGTGACAACATGGTAGCTATGGAGAACCATAAGGACCCAGTGACAACATGGTAGCTATGGAGAACCATAAGGACCCAGTGACAACATGGTAGCTATGGAGAACCATAAGGACCCAGTGACAACATGGTAGCTATGGAGAACCATAAGGACCCAGTGACAACATGGTAGCTATGGAGAACCATAAGGACCCAGTGACAACATGGTAGCTATGGAGAACCATAAGGACCCAGTGACAACATGGTAGCTATGGAGAACCATAAGGACCCAGTGACAACATGGTAGCTATGGAGAACCATAAGGACCCAGTGACAACATGGTAGCTATGGAGAACCATAAGGACCCAGTGACAACATGGTAGCTATGGAGAACCATAAGCGACCCAGTGACAACATGGTAGCTATGGAGAACCATAAGGACCCAGTGACAACATGGTAGCTATGGAGAACCATAAGGACCCAGTGACAACATGGTAGCTATGGAGAACCATAAGGACCCAGTGACAACATGGTAGCTATGGAGAACCATAAGGACCCAGTGACAACATGGTAGCTATGGAGAACCATAAGGACCCAGTGACAACATGGTAGCTATGGAGAACCATAAGGACCCAGTGACAACATGGTAGCTATGGAGAACCATAAGGACCCAGTGACAACATGGTAGCTATGGAGAACCATAAGGACCCAGTGACAACATGGTAGCTATGGAGAACCATAAGGACCCAGTGACAACATGGTAGCTATGGAGAACCATAAGGACCCAGTGACAACATGGTAGCTATGGAGAACCATAAGGACCCAGTGACAACATGGTAGCTATGGAGAACCATAAGGACCCAGTGACAACATGGTAGCTATGGAGAACCATAAGGACCCAGTGACACATGGTAGCTATGGAGAACCATAAGGACCCAGTGACAACATGGTAGCTATGGAGAACCATAAGGACCCAGAGACAACATGGTAGCTATGGAGAACCATAAGGACCCAGTGACAACATGGTAGCTATGGAGAACCATAAGGACCCAGTGACAACATGGTAGCTATGGAGAACCATAAGGACCCAGTGACAACATGGTAGCTATGGAGAACCATAAGGACCCAGTGACAACATGGTAGCTATGGAGAACCATAAGGACCCAGAGACAACATGGTAGCTATGGAGAACCATAAGGACCCAGTGACAACATGGTAGCTATGGAGAACCATAACGACCCAGTGACAACATGGTAGCTATGGAGAACCATAAGGACCCAGTGACAACATGGTAGCTATGGAGAACCATAAGGACCCAGTGACATGGTAGCTATGGAGAACCATAAGGACCCAGTGACAACATGGTAGCTATGGAGAACCATAAGGACCCAGTGACAACATGGTAGCTATGGAGAACCATAAGGACCCAGTGACAACATGGTAGCTATGGAGAACCATAAGGACCCAGTGACAACATGGTAGCTATGGAGAACCATAAGGACCCAGTGACAACATGGTAGCTATGGAGAACCATAAGGACCCAGTGACAACATGGTAGCTATGGAGAACCATAAGGACCCAGTGACAACATGGTAGCTATGGAGAACCATAAGGACCCAGTGACAACATGGTAGCTATGGAGAACCATAACGACCCAGTGAACATGGTAGCTATGGAGAACCATAAGGACCCAGTGACAACATGGTAGCTATGGAGAACCATAACGACCCAGTGACAACATGGTAGCTATGGAGAAACCATAAGGACCCAGTGACAACATGGTAGCTATGGAGAACCATAAGGACCCAGTGACAACATGGTAGCTATGGAGAACCATAAGGACCCAGTGACAACATGGTAGCTATGGAGAACCATAACGACCCAGTGACAACATGGTAGCTATGGAGAACCATAACGACCCAGTGACAACATGGTAGCTATGGAGAACCATAAGGACCCAGTGACAACATGGTAGCTATGGAGAACCATAAGGACCCAGTGACAACATGGTAGCTATGGAGAACCATAAGGACCCAGTGACAACATGGTAGCTATGGAGAACCATAAGGACCCAGAGACAAC
Source organism: Coregonus clupeaformis (assembly GCF_020615455.1). Taxonomy (NCBI): domain Eukaryota; kingdom Metazoa; phylum Chordata; class Actinopteri; order Salmoniformes; family Salmonidae; genus Coregonus; species Coregonus clupeaformis. Next base: position 73,663 of record NW_025534812.1, read on the forward strand.
ATGGTAGCTATGGAGAACCATAAGGACCCAGTGACAACATGGTAGCTATGGAGAACCATAAGGACCCAGTGACAACATGGTAGCTATGGAGAACCATAAGGACCCAGAGACAACATGGTAGCTATGGAGAACCATAAGGACCCAGTGACAACATGGTAGCTATGGAGAACCATAAGGACCCAGTGACAACATGGTAGCTATGGAGAACCATAAGGACCCAGTGACAACATGGTAGCTATGGAGAACCATAAGGACCCAGTGACAACATGGTAGCTATGGAGAACCAGAAGGACCCAGTGACAACATGGTAGCTATGGAGAACCATAAGGACCCAGTGACAACATGGTAGCTATGGAGAACCATAAGGACCCAGTGACAACATGGTAGCTATGGAGAACCATAAGGACCCAGTGACAACATGGTAGCTATGGAGAACCATAAGGACCCAGTGACAACATGGTAGCTATGGAGAACCATAAGGACCCAGTGACAACATGGTAGCTATGGAGAACCATAAGGACCCAGTGACAACATGGTAGCTATGGAGAACCATAAGGACCCAGTGACAACATGGTAGCTATGGAGAACCATAAGGACCCAGTGACAACATGGTAGCTATGGAGAACCATAAGGACCCAGTGACAACATGGTAGCTATGGAGAACCATAAGGACCCAGTGACATGGTAGCTATGGAGAACCATAACGACCCAGTGACATGGTAGCTATGGAGAACCATAAGGACCCAGTGAAGAACCTTGTAGTGTGTGATGAGCGTCAGTGCTACATGGTTTAGTGTGCTCACCACTACGCTAGCAACACAAACAACACTACAGCAAATACGGCCGTTTAATGGAAGAGGCTCACCGACGTTAGGATTTTTATTAAGTAGCTTTGGATAAAAGTGTCTGCTAAATGGCATATATTATGGACCTGGAGAGCTAGCCTCCAGGAGGTGCAGGCTTTAGTTCCAGCCCAATTGGTAGAGCATGGCGCTTGTAACGCCAGGGTAGTGGGTTCGATCCCCGGGACCACCCATACGTAAAAAAGTATGCACACATGATTGTAAGTCGCTTTGGATAAAAGCGTCTGCTAAATGGCATATATGTTTTTTTAACACCACTGACTCAGCTGATCATAGTGTTGGTGGTGAGTTACTGATCAGGTGATTCAAGAGTTAATGATGGTTTAGCACTGGAACGGAGACAGTTAACGTCCTAGAGCAGGGTTATTCAACTCTTACCCTACAAGGACCAGAGCCTGCTGGTTTTACGTTCTACCTGACCATTAATCGCACCCACTTGGTGTCCCAGGTCTAAATCAGTCCCTGATTAGAGGGGAAGAATGAACAAACAGCAGTGGAACTGGCTTCAGGCCCTGATTAGAGGGGAAGAATGAACAAACAGCAGTGGAACTGGCTTCAGGCCCTGATTAGAGGGGAAGAATGAACAAACAGCAGTGGAACTGGCTTCAGTCCCTGATTAGAGGGGAAGAATGAACAAACAGCAGTGGAACTGGCTTCAGTCCCTGATTAGAGGGGAAGAATGAACAAACAGCAGTGGAACTGGCTTCAGTCCCTGATTAGAGGGGAAGAATGAACAAACAGCAGTGGAACTGGCTTCAGTCCCTGATTAGAGGGGAAGAATGAACAAACAGCAGTGGAACTGGCTTCAGTCCCTGATTAGAGGGGAAGAATGAACAAACAGCAGTGGAACTGGCTTCAGTCCCTGATTAGAGGGGAAGAATGAACAAACAGCAGTGCAACTGGCTTCAGGCCCTGATTAGAGGGGAAGAATGAACAAACAGCAGTGGAACTGGCTTCAGTCCCTGATTAGAGGGGAAGAATGAACAAACAGCAGTGGAACTGGCTTCAGGCCCTGATTAGAGGGGAAGAATGAACAAACAGCAGTGCAACTGGCTTCAGTCCCTGATTAGAGGGGAAGAATGAACAAACAGCAGTGGAACTGGCTTCAGTCCCTGATTAGAGGGGAAGAATGAACAAACAGCAGTGGAACTGGCTTCAGTCCCTGATTAGAGGGGAAGAATGAACAAACAGCAGTGGAACTGGCTTCAGTCCCTGATTAGAGGGGAAGAATGAACAAACAGCAGTGGAACTGGCTTCAGTCCCTGATTAGAGGGGAAGAATGAACAAACAGCAGTGGAACTGGCTTCAGTCCCTGATTAGAGGGGAAGAATGAACAAACAGCAGTGGAACTGGCTTCAGTCCCTGATTAGAGGGGAAGAATGAACAAACAGCAGTGGAACTGGCTTCAGTCCCTGATTAGAGGGGAAGAATGAACAAACAGCAGTGGAACTGGCTTCAGTCCCTGATTAGAGGGGAAGAATGAACAAACAGCAGTGGAACTGGCTTCAGTCCCTGATTAGAGGGGAAGAATGAACAAACAGCAGTGGAACTGGCTTCAGTCCCTGATTAGAGGGGAAGAATGAACAAACAGCAGTGCAACTGGCTTCAGTCCCTGATTAGAGGGGAAGAATGAACAAACAGCAGTGGAACTGGCTTCAGTCCCTGATTAGAGGGGAAGAATGAACAAACAGCAGTGCAACTGGCTTCAGGCCCTGATTAGAGGGGAAGAATGAACAAACAGCAGTGGAACTGGCTTCAGGCCCTGATTAGAGGGGAAGAATGAACAAACAGCAGTGGAACTGGCTTCAGGCCCTGATTAGAGGGAAGAATGAACAAACAGCAGTGGAACTGGCTTCAGGCCCTGATTAGAGGGGAAGAATGAACAAACAGCAGTGGAACTGGCTTCAGTCCCTGATTAGAGGGGAAGAATGAACAAACAGCAGTGGAACTGGCTTCAGTCCCTGATTAGAGGGGAAGAATGAACAAACAGCAGTGCAACTGGCTTCAGGCCCTGATTAGAGGGGAAGAATGAACAAACAGCAGTGGAACTGGCTTCAGGCCCTGATTAGAGGGGAAGAATGAACAAACAGCAGTGCAACTGGCTTCAGGCCCTGATTAGAGGGGAAGAATGAACAAACAGCAGTGGAACTGGCTTCAGGCCCTGATTAGAGGGGAAGAATGAACAAACAGCAGTGCAACTGGCTTCAGGCCCTGATTAGAGGGGAAGAATGAACAAACAGCAGTGCAACTGGCTTCAGGCCCTGATTAGAGGGGAAGAATGAACAAACAGCAGTGGAACTGGCTTCAGTCCCTGATTAGAGGGGAAGAATGAACAAACAGCAGTGCAACTGGCTTCAGTCCCTGATTAGAGGGGAAGAATGAACAAACAGCAGTGGAACTGGCTTCAGTCCCTGATTAGAGGGGAAGAATGAACAAACAGCAGTGGAACTGGCTTCAGTCCCTGATTAGAGGGGAAGAATGAACAAACAGCAGTGCAACTGGCTTCAGGCCCTGATTAGAGGGGAAGAATGAACAAACAGCAGTGGAACTGGCTTCAGGCCCTGATTAGAGGGGAAGAATGAACAAACAGCAGTGCAACTGGCTTCCAGGCCCTGATTAGAGGGGAAGAATGAACAAACAGCAGTGGAACTGGCTTCAGGCCCTGATTAGAGGGGAAGAATGAACAAACAGCAGTGCAACTGGCTTCAGGCCCTGATTAGAGGGGAAGAATGAACAAACAGCAGTGCAACTGGCTTCAGGCCCTGATTAGAGGGGAAGAATGAACAAACAGCAGTGGAACTGGCTTCAGTCCCTGATTAGAGGGGAAGAATGAACAAACAGCAGTGCAACTGGCTTCAGGCCCTGATTAGAGGGGAAGAATGAACAAACAGCAGTGGAACTGGCTTCAGGCCCTGATTAGAGGGGAAGAATGAACAAACAGCAGTGCAACTGGCTTCAGGCCCTGATTAGAGGGGAAGAATGAACAAACAGCAGTGGAACTGGCTTCAGGCCCTGATTAGAGGGGAAGAATGAACAAACAGCAGTGGAACTGGCTTCAGTCCCTGATTAGAGGGGAAGAATGAACAAACAGCAGTGGAACTGGCTTCAGTCCCTGATTAGAGGGGAAGAATGAACAAACAGCAGTGGAACTGGCTTCAGTCCCTGATTAGAGGGGAAGAATGAACAAACAGCAGTGGAACTGGCTTCAGGCCCTGATTAGAGGGGAAGAATGAACAAACAGCAGTGGAACTGGCTTCAGGCCCTGATTAGAGGGGAAGAATGAACAAACAGCAGTGGAACTGGCTTCAGGCCCTGATTAGAGGGGAAGAATGAACAAACAGCAGTGGAACTGGCTTCAGGCCCTGATTAGAGGGGAAGAATGAACAAACAGCAGTGGAACTGGCTTCAGTCCCTGATTAGAGGGGAAGAATGAACAAACAGCAGTGCAACTGGCTTCAGGCCCTGATTAGAGGGGAAGAATGAACAAACAGCAGTGGAACTGGCTTCAGTCCCTGATTAGAGGGGAAGAATGAACAAACAGCAGTGGAACTGGCTTCAGGCCCTGATTAGAGGGGAAGAATGAACAAACAGCAGTGCAACTGGCTTCAGTCCCTGATTAGAGGGGAAGAATGAACAAACAGCAGTGGAACTGGCTTCAGTCCCTGATTAGAGGGGAAGAATGAACAAACAGCAGTGGAACTGGCTTCAGTCCCTGATTAGAGGGGAAGAATGAACAAACAGCAGTGGAACTGGCTTCAGTCCCTGATTAGAGGGGAAGAATGAACAAACAGCAGTGGAACTGGCTTCAGTCCCTGATTAGAGGGGAAGAATGAACAAACAGCAGTGCAACTGGCTTCAGGCCCTGATTAGAGGGGAAGAATGAACAAACAGCAGTGGAACTGGCTTCAGGCCCTGATTAGAGGGGAAGAATGAACAAACAGCAGTGGAACTGGCTTCAGGCCCTGATTAGAGGGGAAGAATGAACAAACAGCAGTGGAACTGGCTTCAGTCCCTGATTAGAGGGGAAGAATGAACAAACAGCAGTGGAACTGGCTTCAGTCCCTGATTAGAGGGAAGAATGAACAAACAGCAGTGGAACTGGCTTCAGTCCCTGATTAGAGGGGAAGAATGAACAAACAGCAGTGGAACTGGCTTCAGTCCCTGATTAGAGGGGAAGAATGAACAAACAGCAGTGCAACTGGCTTCAGTCCCTGATTAGAGGGGAAGAATGAACAAACAGCAGTGGAACTGGCTTCACGAGTTGAGTTTGAGGGTTAGAGGTTTAAAGATTAATAATAATAAAGATTGATTGATTGATTGATTGACAGAGGCAGGGGGCGAGGGGAAAGTGTGTGTGTGTGTGAGAGAGAGAGAGAGAACTTAAATACTAAATTAAATTACTTGGGATCTATATAAGTGCATCGAGAATTGTGCTAAGAAAAATTGGTATCGAAAATAAGCTATAGTACATGAGGAGGTTAAGAAATGGTCTGATAAGAACACGAGCTATAAATGGTCTGATAAGAACACGAGCTATAAATGGTCTGATAAGAACACGAGCTATAAATGGTCTGATAAGAACACGAGCTATAAATGGTCTGATAAGAACACGAGCTATAAATGGTCTGATAAGAACACTAGCTATAAATGGTCTGATAAGAACACTAGCTATAAATGGTCTGATAAGAACACGAATGGTCTGATAAGAACACGAGCTATAAATGGTCTGATAAGAACACGAGCTATAAATGGTCTGATAAGAACACGAGCTATAAATGGTCTGATAAGAACACGAGCTATAAATGGTCTGATAAGAACACTAGCTATAAATGGTCTGATAAGAACACTAGCTATAAATGGTCTGATAAGAACACGAATGGTCTGATAAGAACACGAGCTATAAATGGTCTGATAAGAACACGAGCTATAAATGGTCTGATAAGAACACGAGCTATAAATGGTCTGATAAGAACACGAGCTATAAATGGTCTGATAAGAACACGAGCTATAAATGGTCTGATAAGAACACTAGCTATAAATGGTCTGATAAGAACACGAATGGTCTGATAAGAACACGAGCTATAAATGGTCTATAAATGGTCTGATAAGAACACGAGCTATAAATGGTCTGATAAGAACACGAGCTATAAATGGTCTGATAAGAACACGAGCTATAAATGGTCTGATAAGAACACGAGCTATAAATGGTCTGATAAGAACACGAGCTATAAATGGTCTGATAAGAACACGAATGGTCTGATAAGAACACTATCTATAAATGGTCTGATAAGAACACGAGCTATAAATGGTCTGATAAGAACACGAGCTATAAATGGTCTGATAAGAACACTAGCTAGCTATAAATGTAGAATAAATATTAAGATGTGAATTTTATGTAAGTTAATGTTCCTAAGCGTGGTGAAGTCGCATACCGCAACCTGACCCCAGCAGAAACTAAACAATGTATACAACATTTACTCAGTACAAAATTGTCAGAAAATGCCAGAGATACTGCATGGTTGATTTCTGTAAGGTGTTTCCATTTTCCATTTTAATCATTTAGCAGACGCTCTTATCCAGAGCGACTTACCAGAGCGTTTACCAGTGCTTGCTGTAGGAAAGTGGAGCTGTTTTGTTAAAAGTAAATGTCATCTGCTGAATTGTAGTGATGAAGAGGAGTTTAGAACACCTTTTTTTATTGAACTGCTACAGAACTAAAGAAATATGGGACCTGATGAGAAGTATTGATTTTGATGTATGTATAAACCCCAAGACAGTCTTTCAGTGTTTTTTTGATACTCACATGGATGACAACACTAAAGATCTACGGTGAACAATACGATGCGGAAGACAAGATGTAGGGTACTAGGGGTTAACTAGCCCACCCTAGGAACAATGGCTAATTGCTGACACAAAAACAAAGTAACGTTTGGAAGAACATGTGGATATGTGGATGACGGTCATGCTGAGGTGAATAAACTAGAAAGGGAAATAAATGGCTACAGTTTACACTTAAAAAAAAAAAGTATTTCATTAAATGTTGTTTTTAGAAAATATGTGTTTTTTGAAAGTACTGGGGTAACTGCAAGTTGTCCTACAAAAAGTTCCGTGGACACTATTAAATATGTAAATCATGTTAATTTGCCTAATAATGAACCCATGTATTGATGTGAAAACCGATTTGTATTTATTTGAATTAAGCTATTATGTTTGTAAAATAAATGTAAAAAAAAAAAAAACTTTGAATAAAGATAATTTTAAACATAAAAAATAAAGGGAGAGAGCGAGAAAGGGGGGATATGAAAAAATAATAATTATATATATATATATATATATATAATAATGTATGCACTCACTAACTGTAAATCGCTCTGGATATGAGCGTCTATTAAATGAGTAAAATGTAATGTAAATGGAGCGCTGTGGTCTTCAGAGGGTATTTGCCCAGATCAGAGCTGGCAGGCGACAGCGCGTCGCCGTGGTTACAGACGCAGTGAATCAGCTCCACCGTTACGCTTCTCTGGCGCGCCGTGCCAACAGCTTCACGTTGCCTCGCCAGCTGACCGGAATTATAGCGCCACTTTTTGTAAAACACACACATACACACACACACACACACACACACACCGCCCCAACCCCCGCCTCCAACATACTTCTATCCTCCCCGTCCCGCGGGCAGCAGGAGCGGCTGCTGGGCGCCTGTCTCGCACCTGGCCGGTTGAAGGTTATTTTTAGTGGCGGGTTGGTTGGTGTTGCAGTGTGGGAGTCGGGATAGCTCACTCTCCTCTACAGCCCAACCGGGAGACGCTCACGCCGAGTTACAGAGAAACCTGGGAGAATAACGGGTATAACACATACTGGCCCTCCGTGAGCGGCGGAATAACAAGCCCAGCTGTCCGGTAAGCGTTAAGGGACGACATTACCGAGCTTTTCTTAACGGAGCCAGGATATTTAAACCCTACGAGCGCACCGTAGCCTACTGAAGCCGTTGTCAGAGATGGCCAGCACCGGGGCTGAGTGCGAGGAACCTCATCTTCCCCAGGACGAATCGAGACATCCCGAGCCTGCATTCAGAGAGGCGCAGAAGTGGATCGAGGTAAGATGTGTATGTATGGAGACCGGGGTTATAAATGTTATATTGCAGTAGGGGATTCTGGAGACCGGGGTTATGAATGTTATATTGCAGTAGGGGATTCTGGAGGCTGGGGTTATAAATGTTATATTGCAGTAGAAGGTTCTGGAAGCCGGGGTTATAAATGTTATATTGCAGTAGAAGGTTCTGGAAGCCGGGGTTATAAATGTTATATTGCAGTAGGGGATTCTGGAGGCTGGGGTTATAAATGTTATATTGCAGTAGGGGATTCTGGAGACCGGGGTTATAAATGTTATATTGCAGTAGGGGATTCTGGAGACCGGGGTTATAAATGTTATATTGCAGTAGAAGGTTCTGGAGGCCGGGGTTATAAATGTTATATTGCAGTAGAAGGTTCTGGAGGCCGGGGTTATAAATGTTATATTGCAGTAGAAGGTTCTGGAAGCCGGGGTTATAAATGTTATATTGCAGTAGAAGGTTCTGGAAGCCGGGGTTATAAATGTTATATTGCAGTAGGAGGTTCTGGAGACCAGGGTTATAAATGTTCTATTGCAGTAGGTTTTTCTGGACCGGAGACCTGGGACTGGGATAGCCTATAAATGTACTATTGCCCCGTCACCTGTTGTCTCGCAGGGTGTCCGGTTACGGCTTCACTAGAAGGCACAATGTGGGACATTACTGCTGCGTGGTGAAGTGTGTGTGTGTGTGTGTGTGTGTGTGAAACTAAGAGAATATATGCTAGAATAGTGTCTCTCCGTTCCTCTCGGTGGCCGTGTGAGTGTTTGGTTTCTCTGAAGACACCGGAGAAAGCCCGTTCCCCGGAGCTCATGCACCAGGACGCCTCCTTCTGCAGGCGAGAGCGAGGATGGTTGCCATGGCTATGAAAACTTGTACTAGTATTCACACACATGCCTCTCTTGTGATGACTGTTTACAATCAATCATGTCGTTTCAATGATATCTGTGTGTGTGTGTTGGGGGAGGGGATGGTCTTGTTATTGTGAGTAGACCTACATGGTAACATATTTTCCACCATCTGATTGGTGGGCAGCGATTGAGTGAAGTCAGCTAGTTCAACACTTCCAGTATCAACCACCTTCACACACTCACACACACACACACACACACACACACACACACACACACACACAGCAGAGCTCAGTTGACTGCTGTGTCCTGATCTAGTTTCTAATCAGAGAGTCTGTCTGTCTCTGTCTCTATCTCTATCTCTCTCTCTGTCTCTCTCTCTCTCTCTCTGTCTCTCTCTCTCTCTCTCTCTCTCTCTCTCTCTCTCTCTCTCTCTCTCTCTCTCTCTCTCTCTCTCTCTCTCTCTCTCTCTCTCTCTCTCTCTCTCTCTCTCTCTCTCTGTCTCTCTCTCTCTCTCTCTCTCTCTCTCTGTCTCTCTCTCTCTCTCTCTGTCTCTCTCTCTCTCTCTCTGTCTCTCTCTCTCTCTCTCTCTCTCTCTCTCTCTCTGTCTCTCTCTCTCTCTCTCTCTCTGTCTCTCTCTCTCTCTCTCTCTCTCCTTAATTCTCTCTAGTTATTTATGGCTGGTAAGGCTGCCTCTCTATTTCATGTTATTTATATCCCCAGACACAGGTGTGTGTGTGTCTGTGTGTGAACATGTGTGTGTCTGACATTGGTCTCCAAGGAAAGCAGTAGCCTTTCAGGTTAATCTGTCTCCTCGAGGCCCCGCCCCCCCAGATAGAAATGTGTTTTCTAGAACAGATATACCTCTGATGTGTGTGTGTATTTTACATGCCAGATGTCACAGCTGTTCTCCTTGCAGAGATTAATTGGAATAGCTTCAGATGTCCAACTGTGCAATATCTGTGTGTGTGTGCTTGTGTGCTTGTGTGTGTGCGTGTGTGCTTGTGTGTGCTTGTGTGCGTGTGTGCTTGTGTGTGTGCGTGTGTGCTTGTGTGTGTGTGTGCGTGTGTGCTTGTGTGCGTGTGTGCTTGTGTGTGTGTGTGCGAGTGTGCGTGTGTGCTTGTGTGTGTGCGTGTGTGCTTGTGTGTGTGTGTGTGCGTGTTTGTGTGTATGTCTGTGTGCTTTTGTGTGCGTGTGTAATCAGGATAGTTAGATGGAGAGAGAGTCCGTACAATAATTATACATTTGATTAATATAGATTATAGAAAATCATTATATTAAAAAAATGTTTGATTGGGCCTCCCGAGTAGCGCAGCGGTCTAAGGCACTGCATCGCAGTGCTAGAGTGCGTCACTACAGATCCGAGTTCGATCCCGGACTGTGTCACAGCCGGCCGTGACCGGGAGACCCATGAGGCGGCACACAATTGGCCCAACGTCGTCCGGGTTAGGGGAGGGTTTGGCCCAGTGTCGTTAGGGGAGGGTTTGGCCCAGCATCGTCCAGGTTAGGGGACGGTTTGGCCCAGCGTCGTCCAGGGTAGGGGAGGGTTTGGCCGGCCAGGATGTCCTTGTTCCATCGCGCTCTAGCGACTCCTTGTGGCGGCCGGGTGCATGCACGCTGACTTTGGTTGCCAGCTATACAGTGTTTCCTCCGACACATTGGTGCGGCTGGCTTCCGGGTTAAGCGAGCAGTGTGTCAAGAAGCAGTGCAGCTTGGCGGGGTCGTGTTTCGGAGGACGCATGGCTCTCGACGTTCGCCTCTCCCGAGTCCGTACGGGAGTTGAGCGATGGGACAAGACTGTAACTACCAATTGGATATCACAAAATTGAGAAAAGTGTCTATCGTTGGTAGACTGGGGTTAATAATCTGATGTTGAGTCAGGAGAATAGTGTCTATCGTTGGTAGACTGGGGTTAATAATCTGATGTTGAGTCAGAAGAATCGTGTCTATCGTTGGTAGACTAGGGTTAATAATCTGATGTTGAGTCAGGAGAATAGTGTGTATCGTTGGTAGACTGGGGTTAATAATCTGATGTTGAGTCAGGAGAATAGTGTGTATCGTTGGTAGACTGGGGGTTAATAATCTGATGTTGAGTCAGGAGAATAGTGTGTATCGTTGGTAGACTGGGGTTAATAATCTGATGTTGAGTCAGGAGAATAGTGTCTATCGTTGGTAGACTGGGGTTAATAATCTGATGTTGAGTCAGGAGAATAGTGTCTATCGTTGGTAGACTAGGATTAATAATCTGATGTTGAGTCAGGAGAATAGTGTGTATCGTTGGTAGACTGGGGTTAATAATCTGATGTTGAGTCAGGAGAATAGTGTCTACCGTTGGTAGACTAGGGTTAATAATCTGATGTTGAGTCAGGAGAATAGTGTCTATCGTTGGTAGACTGGGGTTAATAATCTGATGTTGAGTCAGGAGAATAGTGTATATCGTTGGTAGACTGGGGTTAATAATCTGATGTTGAGTCAGGAGAATAGTGTCTATCGTTGGTAGACTAGGGTTAATAATCTGATGTTGAGTCAGGAGAATAGTGTCTATCGTTGGTAGACTGGGGTTAATAATCTGATGTTGAGTCAGGAGAATAGTGTGTATCATTGGTAGACTGGGGTTAATAATCTGATGTTGAGTCATGAGAATAGTGTGTATCGTTGGTAAAATGGGGTTAATAATCTGATGTTGAGTCAGGAGAATAGTGTCTATCGTTGGTAGACTGGGGTTAATAATCTGATGTTGAGTCAGGAGAATAGTGTCTATCGTTGGTAGACTGGGGTTAATAATCTGATGTTGAGTCAGGAGAATAGTGTCTATCGTTGGTAGACTAGGGTTAATAATCTGATGTTGAGTCAGGAGAATAGTGTGTATCGTTGGTAGACTGGGATTAATAATCTGATGTTGAGTCAGGAGAATAGTGTCTATCGTTGGTAGACTGGGGTTAATAATCTGATGTTGAGTCAGGAGAATAGTGTCTATCGTTGGTAGACTGTGGTTAATAATCTGATGTTGAGTCAGGAGAATAGTGTCTATCGTTGGTAGACTAGGGTTAATAATCTGATGTTGAGTCAGGAGAATAATGTGTATCGTTGGTAGACTAGGGTTAATAATCTGATGTTGAGTCAGGAGAATAGTGTGTATCGTTGGTAGACTAGGGTTAATAATCTGATGTTGAGTCAGGAGAATAGTGTCTATCGTTGGTAGACTGGGGTTAATAATCTGATGTTGAGTCAGGAGAATAGTGTCTATCGTTGGTAGACTAGGGTTAATAATCTGATGTTGAGTCAGGAGAATAGTGTCTATCGTTGGTAGACTGGGGTTAATAATCTGATGTTGAGTCAGGAGAATAGTGTCTATCGTTGGTAGACTAGGGTTAATAATCTGATGTTGAGTCAGGAGAATAGTGTCTATCGTTGGTAGACTGGGGTTAATAATCTGATGTTGAGTCAGGAGAATAGTGTCTATCGTTGGTAGACTAGGGTTAATAATCTGATGTTGAGTCAGGAGAATAGTGTGTATCGTTGGTAGACTGGGGTTAATAATCTGATGTTGAGTCAGGAGAATAGTGTGTATCGTTGGTAGACTGGGGTTAATAATCTGATGTTGAGTCAGGAGAATAGTGTCTATCGTTGGTAGACTAGGGTTAATAATCTGATGTTGAGTCAGGAGAATAGTGTCTATCGTTGGTAGACTGGGGTTAATAATCTGATGTTGAGTCAGGAGAATAGTGTCTATCGTTGGTAGACTGGGGTTAGTAATCTGATGTTGACTCAGGAGAATAGTGTCTATCGTTGGTAGACTGGGGTTAATAATCTGATGTTGAGTCAGGAGAATAGTGTCTATCGTTGGTAGACTGGGGTTAATAATCTGATGTTGAGTCAGGAGAATAGTGTCTATCGTTGGTAGACTGGGGTTTATAATCTGATGTTGAGTCAGGAGAATAGTGTCTATCGTTGGTAGACTGGGGTTAATAATCTGATGTTGAGTCAGGAGAATAGTGTGTATCGTTGGTAGACTGGGGTTAATAATCTGATGTTGAGTCAGGAGAATAGTGTCTATCGTTGGTAGACTGGGGTTAATAATCTGATGTTGAGTCAGGAGAATAGTGTGTATCGTTGGTAGACTGGGGTTAATAATCTGATGTTGAGTCTGGAGAATAGTGTCTATCGTTGGTGGACTGGGGTTAATAATATGATGTTGAGTCAGGAGAATAGTGTCTATCGTTGGTAGACTAGGGTTAATAATCTGATGTTGAGTCAGGAGAATAGTGTCTATCGTTTGTAGACTGGGGTTAATAATCTGATGTTGAGTCAGGAGAATAGTGTCTATCGTTGGTAGACTGGGGTTAATAATCTGATGTTGAGTCAGGAGAATAGTGTCTATCGTTGGTAGACTGGGGTTAATAATCTGATGTTGAGTCTGGAGAATAGTGTGTATCGTTGGTAGACTGGGGTTAATAATCTGATGTTGAGTCAGGAGAATAGTGTGTATCGTTGGTAGACTGGGGTTAATAATCTGATGTTGAGTCAGGAGAATAGTGTCTATCGTTGGTAGACTAGGGTTAATAATCTGATGTTGAGTCAGGAGAATAGTGTGTATCGTTGGTAGACTGGGGTTAATAATCTGATGTTGAGTCAGGAGAATAGTGTCTATCGTTGGTAGACTAGGGTTAATAATCTGATGTTGAGTCAGGAGAATAGTGTCTATCGTTGGTAGACTGGGGTTAATAATCTGATGTTGAGTCAGGAGAATAGTGTCTATCGTTGGTACTCTGGGGTTAATAATCTGATGTTGAGTCAGGAGAATAGTGTGTATCGTTGGTAGACTGGGGTTAATAATCTGATGTTGAGTCAGGAGAATAGTGTCTATCGTTGGTAGACTAGGGTTAATAATCTGATGTTGAGAACAGTTATATAAACAGGGGGCTGTTGACCTCCACTCTATTACACGGAGGGGGAGGGACGGAGGGGGAGAGGGAGGCAGGGAGTGAAGAGCTTCACCCTCTCTTTTTGCCAGTTACAGGAAAGTCTATGGGCCAAATGTCCCCTCCCCTGTTGTATCATGACAGATCTAACCCTAACCCATATCCTGTTGTATCATGACAGATCCAACCCTAACCCTAACCCACATCCTGTTGTATCGTGACAGATCATGTTGTATCGTGACAGATCTAACCCTAACCCACATCCTGATGTATCGTGACAGATCTAACCCACATCCTGTTGTATCGTGACATTTCTAACCGTAACCCACATCGTGTTGTATCGTGACAGCTCTAACCCTAACCCACATCCTGTTGTATCGTGACAGATCTAACCCTAACCCACATCCTGATGTATCGTGACAGATCTAACCCACATCCTGTTGTATCATGACAGATCTAACCCTAACCCACATCCTGATGTATCATGACAGATCTAACACTAACCCACATCCTGTTGTATTGTGACAGATCTAACCCTAACCCACATCCTGTTGTATCGTGACAGCTCTAACCCTAACCCACATCCTGTTGTATCGTGACAGATCTAACCCTAACCCACATCCTGATGTATCGTGACAGATCTAACCCACATCCTGTTGTATCGTGACATTTCTAACCGTAACCCACATCCTGTTGTATCGTGACAGCTCTAACCCTAACCCACATCCTGTTGTATCGTGACAGATCTAACCCTAACCCACATCCTGTTGTATCGTGACAGCTCTAACCCTAACCCACATCCTGTTGTATCGTGACAGATCTAACCCTAACCCACATCCTGATGTATCGTGACAGATCTAACCCACATCCTGTTGTATCGTGACATTTCTAACCGTAACCCACATCCTGTTGTATCGTGACAGCTCTAACCCTAACCCACATCCTGTTGTATCGTGACAGATCTTACCCTAACCCACATCCTGATGTATCGTGACAGATCTAACCTAACCCACATCCTGTTGTATCATGACAGATCTAACCCTAACCCACATCCTGTTGTATCGTGACAGATCTAACCCTAACCCACATTCTGTTGTATCGTGACAGATCTAACCCTAACCCACATCCTGTTGTATCGTGACAGATCTAACCCTAACCCACATCCTGTTGTATCGTGACAGATCTAACCCTAACCCACATCCTGTTGTATCGTGACAGATCTAACCCTAACCCACATCCTGTTGTATCGTGACAGATCTAACCCTAACCCACATCCTGTTGTATCGTGACAGATCTAACCCTAACCAACATCCTGTTGTATCGTGACAGATCTAACCCTAACCCACATCCTGTTGTATCGTGACAGATCTAACCCTAACCCACATCCTGTTGTATCATGACAGATCTAACCCTAACCCACATCCTGATGTATCGTGACAGATCTAACCTAACCCACATCCTGTTGTATCGTGACAGATCTAACCCTAACCCACATCCTGTTGTATCGTGACAGATCTAACCCTAACCCACATCCTGTTGTATCGTGACAGATCTAACCCTAACCCACATCCTGATGTATCATGACAGATCTAACCCTAACCCACATCCTGTTGTATCGTGACAGATCTAACCCACATCCTGTTGTATCGTGACAGATCTAACCCTAACCCACATCCTGTTGTATCGTGACAGATCTAACCCTAACCCACATCCTGTTGTATCGTGACAGATGTAACCCTAACCCACATCCTGATGTATCGTGACAGATCTAACCTAACCCACATCCTGTTGCATCGTGACAGCTCTAACCCTAACCCACATCCTGTTGTATCGTGACAGATCTAACCCTAACTCACATCCTGATTTATCGTGACAGATCTAACCCTAACCCACATCCTGTTTTATCGTGACAGATCTAACCCTAACCCACATCCTGATGTATTGTGACAGATCTAACCTAACCCACATCCTGTTGCATCGTGACAGATCTAACCCTAACCCACATCCTGTTGTATCGTGACAGATTGTTACGAGCCCCGTGGCTCTAAACATCTAGGGTGGATGGACATGAGACCCGTAACATAAATTCATGTAAATTATAAGTGTGGCTGGGAACAGTGAGAACATAACTGACACAACAACCATGAACTACCGTCAAACACAAAGTGTTTATTTATGAACACACGGTAAGGGTTTGGGAAAAAGGGCTGAGCAGGACCCAAGAAATGAAACAATAGTGTAAAACCCCCTAAACTGATCTAGCCTGCCTAAAGAACCGCTAGGCTACTGCTAGTCATACAAAAATACAGTGGGTGGTCCGCTCAGGTCTAACTGGTGTTTATAGACAGATTTCTTCCTACGGGTAATGTACGCCCAAGGGCAACTAGCTTAAACCCCCCTTTTCCCAAAAAACACACAAAACTACTAAACAGGGTAATCAGCAACTTAGCGAGTACACAACACACAGGACACCACCGTGTCCATACTCACATATGGCAAAAAGTCTCTTTCTCTTGCAACAAACACAAGTCTGGTTTTTATAAAATGGGATGTGTGATTGAACAAACGAATAACAGGTGGTGCAATTAACAGGAATGTTCACTGATTGGTCCAATCAGCAGACACCTCAACGACCACCAATCAGGAACATACAGGACACCTGTGATTAGGGCAGAAAGAGTAGAAACACACAAAAACACAGGATACCTGTATCCGTAACACTCCCACCCTTAAAAGAGCAAACCACAATGGTTTGCGACACACGTGGTATCACAACACCCAAATTCACAAATCATCCTGCCGGGATAACAAAAAAAAACCTAGATCATTACACACGAGACAAAGCATCTGCCAACACATTATCCAACCCCCTTTTTGTGGCGGATCTCCAAATTATAATTTTGCACGACAAGTGCCCAACGCATAAGGCGTTGGTTCTGGTTGTACATCCGGTGGAGAAAAACTAAGGGATTATGGTCAGTATACACTACCACTGGTAATGCACTGGAACCAACATAAACTTCAAAGTACTGCAGAGCTAACAACAAAGCTAGAGCTTCTTGTTCAATGGTGGAATAGTTTGTCTGACATTTGTTAAATTTCCGTGAAAAATAACAGACAGGATGGTCCACTCCACTCTGGTCTTGCTGCAGTAGAACAGCACCAGCACCTCTGGCACTTGCATCTACCTCCAGTTTAAACGGCCGCTCAAAATCTGGCGCAGCAAGAACAGGAGTACTACACAAGAGTGCTTTAGCAGTGTTGAAAGCAGTACAACAATCTTCAGACCATACAAATTTTCTCGCCGGACTGAGCAAATCCGTTAATGGAGCAACTACCGCAGAGAAATTTTTACAGAAACTACGGTAGTAGCCAACCATCCCTAAAAAACGGCGTAGCTCTCTTCTGGTGGTAGGTGCGGGAAATGCGTTTATAGCTGAGACCTTGGCATCTACAGGGCGCACCTGACCATGGCCGACCTGTTTACCAAGATACGTAACAGTGGCCTTCCCAAACTCGCACTTTGCTAAGTTCAGGGTTAGAGAAGCGGTTGCTAGACGTTCACACACTACCCTTAGAGTGTTAACATGATCAGACCACTCAGTTGAATAAATGACCAGATCATCAAGGTAAGCACTACAATTACGAACTCCAGCCAATACTGTGTTAACCAGGCGTTGGAAAGTGGCTGGTGCGTTCCGCATCCCAAATGCCATGACAGCATATTGTAGGAAGTGATCTGGGGTCACAAAGGCAGAGATGTCGGAGGCACGTGGGGTTAACGGCACCTGCCAGTAACCTTTTAGAAGATCTAATTTGGTTACATAAGTAGCAGCACCAACAGTATCAATACAGTCATCCAGTCTGGGTAACGGGAACGAGTCGGGCACTGTGACCGCATTGACTTTCCGATAGTCCGTACATAATCTGGATGTCCCATCAGGTTTAGGAACCAGAATGCACGGAGAACTCCAAGGACTTGAACTTGGCATAGCCAGGTTATTCTCCAGCAAATAACCGACCTCACCCCTCATTATCTTTCTCTTAGCGACGTTGACACGATAAGGATGTTGCTTGATAGGTGCAGCGTTTCCAACATTAATGTCATGTTCTAACACATTAGTACATGTAGGAACATCATTAAAAAGACATGGAAAGCTGTGTAACAGTCTCACAATATCATCTGACTGTCTGTCCGTTAAATGAATCAGGCTTGCCGGGAGAGACAACAGCATCTCTGAATTGGGCAATCTAGCACACTGCTGCTGAGTATTGCGCAACTCCAAACCATCTCCGTCCACATCATTAACATGACCTCCCACTACAGCCGTAGCAGCAACAGAGACAGCCGACTCGGCCAGTTTCTCTGGACTGTCTACCTGAGTAACGGGTCTGTTGTGGTATGTCTTCAACATGTTAACGTGGCACACACGAGATTGGCGTTTTCTATCAGGAGTCTGTATCACATAGTCAGTTTCAGTTAGTTTCTTTTCAATGACATAAGGACCAGCGAAACGTGCTGACAATGACGCTCCTGGCACAGGCAACAACACAAGAACTCGGTCACCTGGCTGCAGTGAACGAGAAACAGCCTGTGTGTCATAGTGTCGTTTCATCCGTTTCTGTGAGGAAGACAGCGCTTCCTTTGCTAGAGCACAGGCAGCATGTAGGCGCTCACGAAAGCGACTAACGTAGTCCAACACATTTTCTTTCACACACAACTCTTGTGACAAAAACTGATCCTTAAGGACTTTCATAGGTCCTCTCATGGTGTGTCCAAACACCAGTTCAGCTGGGCTGAACCCTAGGGATTCCTGTACTGTCTCACGGACAGCAAACAACACTAGAGGAACTCCCTCATCCCAATCTTTCTCAGATTCCAAACAATATTTACGGAGCATAGACTTCAGGGTCTGATGCCAACGTTCAAGCGCACCCTGAGACTCTGGGTGATATGCGCTTGACACACGGTGTGTAACTGACAAGGATTTTAACACTTGTTTGAAAAGTTTAGAAAGGAAATTCGTACCCTGATCAGTTTGTATCACCTTAGGTAATCCAAAAGTTGAGAAGAATTTGATCAACGCTTTACTCACCACCGAGCAGTAATCCTTCGCAGAGGAATGGCCTCTGGGTACCTGGTGGCCACACACATAATTGTCAACATAAACTGGTTACCAGATTTTGTTTTTGGTAATGGTCCAACACAATCAACCATCACATGTTCGAATGGTTCACCTATGGCCGGTATGGGACAAAGAGGCGCGGGGAAATAACCTGGTTCGGTTTCCCAACTACTTGACAGGTGTGGCAAGTCCGACAGAACTGAGCCACATCTTGTTTTAAGCCAGGCCAAAAGAAATGTCGCAAAACTCGATCATAAGTCTTGGTGACTCCCAGATGTCCGGACCACTGGTGATCATGAGCGAGGATAAAACATTTTGTCGAAAGGCTGTAGGAATCACTATTTGGTAAACAGCATTCCAATCTCCGCCAGCGTCAACATGGGATGTCCATTTACGCATGAGGAGATTACCATCAATGAAATATGCCATGTTTTTCTTCTTTAGCTCGTCCTCTGAGACAACACTAGAAAAACATTTAGCCAGACTAATGTCAACCTGTTGGTTAGCGATCAGCTGCTCACGAGTAACTGGTAACTGTATTGCCTCAGCAACAAGTTCCACATCCTTCTTCCTTTCTCTGGGCTGTTGGTCAGACTGCACCAGCTTACCAGAGGTAGCACCCGAACTATCCTCTGGGTCACACTCTCTGAATAGAATCGTGTTCGACAAATCTATCACTTCACCCACTTGTCGGGCTTGAGCACGTGTGACAGCACAAGCGGGGAACACATCTGGATAACCCTGTGCCAGCTCCTCAGAGAGAGACTGGTCACTTTTATCCAATACCTCCAATATGGGTATTACCTTTCCTCCGGCAATATCGTTGCCCATTATAAATGTCACCCCTTTTACTGGCAACATAGGACGTACGCCAACTCTGAACAATCCACTGACTAACTCAGAGTGTACGTTCACAAAGTGCAATGGTACTGGGACGAAACCCATTTCAATTCCTTGTACTAACACACTGGAACCACAATATGTATTATTAGACAAGGGCAACACATCAGCTAGTATGAACGACTGCGCCGCACCAGTATCTCTGAGGATTCTAACTGGACGCTGAGACGCTTCGTCATCTGATATAGAAACAAACCCCTCAAAAATGAACGGTTCATAACTGTGATCTGGGACAGGGACTTTCAAACCACATTCACTATGAGGCTTCTGTCTTGATTCTGGCCTTACAACCGTACGAATCAGCCCAACACCCGTTGGCGGCCTGGCGTGCTGAGGTATCCCCGGTTTGCGTTTTAGCAGAAAGCAATCATTAACCATATGTCCCACCTTATGACAATAGAAACAGTGACGCACATCTTTTGGGCGTGCTGGATGTACTGCTGGTCGACTAGGACTAAAAGTTAGCAACTCCGCAGCCCTGCTCTCCGTACGAGCCGAAAACACGCTCTTATGCGTCAACACAAACTCGTCTGCCAAAACAGACGCTTCCGACAGTGAGGATACTTTCTGTTCGTTCAGATAAACTACAATGCGTTCCGGTAAGCAATTTTTAAACTCTTCTAACAAGATTAACTCCCGTAGAGAGTTAAAATCAGTTACTTTACTAGCACTGTGCCATTTGTCAAACATATTTCCTTTGTCTCTAGCAAACTCCACATAAGTCTGAGTAGGAGACTTTTTATGAGACCTAAATCTCTGTCGATATGCCTCAGGAACAAGCTCATAGGCACGAAGAACAGTAGCTTTGACCACTTCATAATTCAAACTGTCTTCAAGAGGTAGCGCTGCCAGAACCTCTTGGGCTTTACCTGTTAGCTTACACTGAAGTAATAGGCACCATACCTCTTCGGGCCATTTCAATGCTACCACTATACGTTCAAACACACTGAAATAGGAATCAACCTCTGACTCCCGGAACACAGGTACCAAGGTGATCTGCCTACTAATATCAAACGTAGCAGATGACACAGCTGGTGAGGATGGCTCACTAGCAGGCATAGTATTAGCAGAGACTAACCTCGCTGTTTCTGCCTCTAGTTCCATTTTACGCATCTCCAGTTCCATCTTACGCGTCTCCAGTTCTTGATCAAGCCTACGCGTCTCCAGTTCTTGATCAAGCCTCACGCGTCTCCAGTTCCATCTTACGCGTCTCCTGTTCTGCCTCTAGCTTACGCATCTCCAGCTTGTCTTGCCTGATTTGTGCCCGCTCTTCCGCCTCCATTTGGAGCCGTGTCGAGCGGACATCGATCCTGGCATCACTGTCAGTCAGTGGGGAGAGGGGGTCATAACGGGCAATGTGGCTGGAGCCTTAGTCTCGTCCTCAGACACTGATGGGCTTACAGGAACAGCAACCACATCCCCTACAGGAGCAGCAGACTCAGGCGGCGGTAACTCAAGCACTCGCTCGTTTAACAATATCGCTAACACTACTTCCCTAACTTCTGCTTTCACTAAACCCCTCGGTATGGGTACAGAAAAGTGGTCAGCCAAAGCCTGTAGATCCACTCTACGGAAATTATCAAAAACCTCCCACGTAGGGTTTTCCAAAAATGCCTCCAACTCAAAAGTAGCCATCCTACTAGCAACACGAGCCGTCGACTACTGAACACACACAAAAAAAAACAGGTAGTTACAGCTGCCAAGCTCAACACTGAACCAGACACTAACTAATTTACATGAGCAGCATGGGATAGATAGAATCCCAGACGAGCCCCCACTTTATGTTACGAGCCCCGTGGCTCTAAACATCTAGGGTGGATGGACATGAGACCCGTAACATAAATTCATGTAAATTATAAGTGTGGCTGGGAACAGTGAGAACATAACTGACACAACAACCATGAACTACCGTCAAACACAAAGTGTTTATTTATGAACACACGGTAAGGGTTTGGGAAAAAGGGCTGAGCAGGACCCAAGAAATGAAACAATAGTGTAAAACCCCCTAAACTGATCTAGCCTGCCTAAAGAACCGCTAGGCTACTGCTAGTCATACAAAAATACAGTGGGTGGTCCGCTCAGGTCTAACTGGTGTTTATAGACAGATTTCTTCCTACGGGTAATGTACGCCCAAGGGCAACTAGCTTAAACCCCCTTTTCCCAAAAAAACACACAAAACTACTAAACAGGGTAATCAGCAACTTAGTGAGTACACAACACACAGGACACCACCGTGTCCATACTCACATATGGCAAAAAGTCTCTTTCTCTTGCAACAAACACAAGTCTGGTTTTTATAAAATGGGATGTGTGATTGAACAAACGAATAACAGGTGGTGCAATTAACAGGAATGTTCACTGATTGGTCCAATCAGCAGACACCTCAACGACCACCAATCAGGAACATACAGGACACCTGTGATTAGGGCAGAAAGAGTAGAAACACACAAAAACACAGGATACCTGTATCCGTAACACAGATCTAACCCTAACCCACATCCTGATGTATCGTGACAGATCTAACCCACATCCTGTTGTATCGTGACAGCTCTAACCCTAACCCACATCCTGTTGTATCGTGACAGATCTAACCCTAACCCACATCCTGTTGTATCGTGACAGATCTAACCCTAACCCACATCCTGTTGTATCATGACAGATCTAACTCCAACCCACATCTTGTTGTATCGTGACAGATCTAACCCTAACCCACATCCTGTTGTATCATGACAGATCTAACCCTAACCCACATCCTGTTGTATCGTGACAGATCTAACCCACATCCTGTTGTATCATGACAGATCTAACCTTAACCCACATCCTGATGTATCGTGACAGATCTAACCCTAACCCACATCCTGTTGTATCGTGACAGATCTAACCCTAACTCACATCCTGATGTATCGTGACAGATCTAACCCTAACCCACATCCTGTTGTATCGTGACAGATCTAACCCTAACCCACATCCTGTTATATCGTGACAGATCTAACCCACATCCTGTTGTATCGTGACAGATCTAACCCTAACCCACATCCTGTTGTATCGTGACAGATCTAACCCTAACCCACATCCTGTTATATCGTGACAGATCTAACCCACATCCTGTTGTATCGTGACAGATCTACAGTACCATTTATGTTGACGTAGTCTGTCCACCAGAGACTAGTTGTCTAATACAGTTGCAACAGCACAACTTTAGATTTGTATTTTTTATTTAACTAGGCAAGTCAGTTAAGAACAAATTCTTATTTACAATGACGGCCTACCCCGGCCAAACCCGGACGACGCTGGGCCAATTGTGCGCCGCCTTATGGGACTCCCAATCACGGCCGGATTGTGATACAGCCTGGAATCGAACCAGGGTCTGTAGTGACGCCTCTAGCACTGAGATGTAGTGCCTTAGACTGCTGCGCCACTCCGGAGCCAAAGATCATTAGAACGCATTCGCCAAAAGCCACAAAATACACCTGAATGGATTTCTGCAAATATGTCAATACCACAGGAGTCCTCTTACATTTGGGAACTTTACAGTCCTATTGATCAAACAGCCATGAAAGGTGCTGTAGGCTCTCTGTCCCTCAGTTATGCACATCAACAACAACAATATCAACAACTAATACTAGCCAGAGCAAGATGAGCTCAAATCTAACAAAGGAACATTAGATAAACCCTCTCAAACTTTTTCAGCTAGTGGGCCGCTAGTTAGAACCTCTTTATAACCTGGTTAGAACCTCTTTATAACCTGGTTAGAACCTCTTTATAACCTGGTTAGAACCTGGTTAGAACCTCTTTATAACCTGGTTAGAACCTGGTTAGAACCTCTTTATAACCTGGTTAGAACCTTTTATAACCTAGTTAAAACCTGGTTAGAACCTCTTTATAACCTGGTTAAAACCTGGTTAGAACCTCTTTATAACCTGATTAGAACCTCTTTATAACCTGGTTAGAACCTGGTTAGAACCTCTTTATAACCTGGTTAGAACCTCTTTATAACCTGGTTAGAACCTCTTTATAACCTGGTTAGAACCTGGTTAGAACCTCTTTATAACCTGGTTAGAACCTCTTTATAACCTGGTTAGAACCTCTTTATAACCTGGTTAAAACCTGGTTAGAACCTCTTTATAACCTGGTTAAAACCTGGTTAGAACCTCTTTATAACCTGATTAGAACCTCTTTATAACCTGGTTAGAACCTGGTTAGAACCTCTTTAGCAGTGGTGTAAAGTACTTAAATAAAAATACTTTAAAGTACTACTTAATTTAAGTAGTTTTTTGGGGGTATCTGTACTTTACTTTACTACATTCCTAAAGAAAATAATGTACTTTTTACGCCATTCTTTTTCCCTGACACCCGAAAGTATTTGTTACATTTTAAATGCTTAGCAGGACAGGAAAATGGTCCAATTCACGCACTTATCAAGAGAACATCCCTGGTCATCCCTACTTCCTCTGATCTGGCGGACTCACTAAACACAAATGCATAATTTGTAAATGATGTCTGAGTGTTGGAGTGTGCCACTGGCTACCCTTAGATTAAAAAAACAAGAAAATGGTGCCGTCTGGTTTGCTTAATATAAGGAATTTGAAATTATTTTTACTTTTACTTTTACTTTTGATACGTAATTATATTTTAGCAATTATATTTACGTTTGATACATAAGTATATTTAAAACCAAATACTTTTCAACTTTTACTTTTGTAGTATTTTACTGAGTGACTTTTACCTGAGTCATTTTCTATTAAGGTATATTTGCTTTTACTCAAGCATGACAATTGGGTACGTTTTCCACCACTGCTCTTTAGAACCTGGTTAGAACCTCTTTAGAACCTGGTTAGAACCTCTTTAGAACCGTGATGATGTGTGTTCTCCCCAGGAGGTGACGGGGAGAAGTTTCGGGGAGAATGACTTCCGGAGCAGCCTGGAGAACGGGATCCTGCTCTGCGAGTGAGTTCTGTGACCTTACTTCCGCCTTTGAAATCCCCACAATCCTCTGCTGTTCCACTGTCTCTCTTCACACACACCAATCCTCTGCTGTTCCACTGTCTCTCTTCACACACACCAATCCTCTGCTGTTCCACTGTCTCTCTTCACACACACCAATCCTCTGCTGTTCCACTGTCTCTCTTCACACACACCAATCCTCTGCTGTTCCACTGAGTGTAGTGTGGTGAAGTGTTTGTCTGTGTGTCTCTTCCAGGTTACTGGGGTCCATCAGACCAGGTTTGGTCCAGAAGATCAACAGACTACCTACACCTATCGCTGGACTGGTCAGTACTACAGTACTACTAAATCACACCAAATGGATTTAGAAAGCCCCTGTCTACATCATTATACAGAAACTCAGCCCCCAAAACCCCAAACAGCAGCAATGCAGATGTAGAAGCACGGTGGCTAGGAAAAACTCCCTAGAAAGGTAGGAACCTAGGAAGAAACCTAGAGAGGAACCAGGCTTTACTGGGTAGAGAGGAACCAGGCTCTGAGGGGTGACCAGTCCTCTACTGGCTGTACTGGGTAGAGAGGAACCAGGCTCTGAGGGGAGGCCAGTCCTCTACTGGCTGTACTGGGTAGAGAGGAACCAGGCTCTGAGGGGTGGCCAGTCCTCTAGTGGCTGTACTGGGTAGAGAGGAACCAGGCTCTGAGGGGAGGCCAGTCCTCTAGTGGCTGTACTGGGTAGAGAGGAACCAGGCTCTGAGGGGTGGCCAGTCCTCTACTGGCTGTACTGGGTAGAGAGGAACCAGGCTCTGAGGGGTGGCCAGTCCTCTTCTGGCTGTACTGGGTAGAGAGGAACCAGGCTCTGAGGGGTGGCCAGTCCTCTACTGGCTGTACTGGGTAGAGAGGAACCAGGCTCTGAGGGGTGGCCGGTCCTCTTCTGGTACTATATTCATGTTACCAATCCAATAACTAGCCTGTTAATATTGGTACTCTCGCTAAGTAGTGATGTGCAGTTCGCGAACGATTCGTTCCTTTTGAACAACATTTTTTACTAACCCGAGAGTCATGATCCGTTCCTTTTGATCAACTCTTTTTACTGACCCGAGAGTCATGATCCGTTCCTTTTGAACAACTCTTTTTACTGACCCGAGAGTCATGATTTGTTTTTTTCTGAGTGACTCGTTCATTTTTGTCGTTCGTTTGACCTACTGGCCGCAATGAGTCTTACAGCAGGATTAATACGCTCCTCTGGTTCAGCAACTCCGGAGATGTGCTCCGACCTGCAACTGTCTTATCAGCTGCGCAAGGGGAAATGGGATCAATCTGCAGGCAGCACAGAGGACAAAAAGACATGTTTAGAACTGATCATTGATCGCATGGTGCAAGAATTCATGCTATTCATTGATTATTGAACGTTACGAATGGACACATCTTTGTAGAACCAAAACTTACACAGCCTCTGTTCAACGAACTTGAACTCGATAACAAATCATTTGGGGATTGCAGTTCGCGAACGATAGACTATTGTGCGTGTCACTCGCGGCAACCAAGCAATGCATTCCACCAAGGGTCGTTCACAATCTAGTCTGGTTATGGCCACCGCAAATAGACCTTGTCAACAAATAATCTTATTTGTATGCTTCGCAATCAACAGATGTACGTTCTTTAAAGCACACTTTTACAAGTCTGTCACAGATGACAGCTCCAATACATTTACATTTGACATTTTAGCCATTTAGCGGACGCTCTTATCCAGAGCGATTTACAGTAAGTAATGAGTGCATACGTTTTCGTACTGGTCCCCCTGTGGGAATCGAACCCACAACCCTGCCGTTGCAAGCGCCATGCTCTACCAACTGAGCCACATGGGACTCCAAAATCAAATTGCATGTCAATAAGCCCCCTATGGTGAAGGACGTGAAGGAGAGGCTTGTAGAATATCAAACTGCATCATGTCAATAAGCCCCCTATGGTGAAGGACGTGAAGGAGAGGCTTGTAGAATATCAAACTGCATCATGTCAATAAGCCCCCCTATGGTGAAGGACGTGAAGGAGAGGCTTGTAGAATTATGACTCTTTGGAGTTTTCAGTTCGCCGTTCAGCGGTAGGGGGGTCCTGTCTTCTCTGGCCATTACTGACTCAAATGAACGAAATTAGTTGAAATATTTGTTCTTTTGACTGAACGAGTTGAAAAGATCCTAGTCAGTAAAAAGAGCTGAACTTTCAATCAGTGTCGCCAAGTGTAGGGGTCCCAGGCCTAGTTAACTGGTCTTCAGTGTCGCTAAGTGTAGGGGTCCCAGGCCTAGTTAACTGGTCTTCAGTGTCGCTAAGTGTAGGGGTCCCAGGCCTAGTTAACTGGTCTTCAGTGTCGCTAAGTGTAGGGGTCCCAGGCCTAGTTAACTGGTCTTCAGTGTCTCTAAGTGTAGGGGTCCCAGGCCTAGTTAACTGGTCTTCAGTGTCGCTAAGTGTAGGGGTCCCAGGCCTAGTTAACTGGTCTTCAGTGTCGCTAAGTGTAGGGGTCCCAGGCCTAGTTAACTGGTCTTCAGTGTCGCTAAGTGTAGGGGTCCCAGGCCTAGTTAACTGGTCTTCAGTGTCGCTAAGTGTAGGGGTCCCAGGCCTAGTTAACTGGTCTTTAAGGTGTGCATCTGTATGAGACAACAGCATATCACCACCGTGTCGTACTGGGTGTACATGTTCCCAGGAGACAGCAAACTTACCGAGTTCAGGGACCGCTCCGTCTGGACCTTCTGGTCGGCCAGTCCAAGCAAATTATTCACATGTTCATGGTAACAAAAATAAATATGTACAAAAGCCAAACTGCATGCCCAACAAAACAAACAAAGGCTGGCCGGGCGGCTTCTGGCCTCCTCTCTGTCCCGGACTGACCGTCACATCTGAGTAATTATCAAGGCTTTCTGCCAGAGCACATCATCTAAACCGGTTGCTGCTGCCCCCTGGGGATGAGGCGTTGTCCCCTGGGGATGAGGCGCTGCCCCCTGGGGATGAGGCGCTGCCCCCTGGGGATGAGGCGCTGCCCCCTGGGGATGAGGCGCTGCCCCCTGAGGATGAGGCGCTGCCCCCTGGGGATGAGGCGCTGCCCCCTGGGGATGAGGCGCTGCCCCCTGGGGATGAGGCGCTGCCCCCTGGGGATGAGGCGCTGCCCCCTGGGGATGAGGGCTGGGGATGAGGCGCTGCCCCCTGGGGATGAGGCGCTGCCCCCTGGGGATGAAGCACTGCCCCCTGGGGATGAGGCACTGCCCCCTGGGGATGAGGCGCTGCCCCCTGGGGACGAGGCGCTGCCCCCTGGGGATGAGGCGCTGCCCCCTGGGGATGAGGCGCTGCCCCCTGGGGATGAGGCGTTGTCCCCTGGGGATGAGGCGCTGCCCCCCTGGGGATGAGGCGCTGCCCCCTGGGGACGAGACGCTGCCCCCTGGGGATGAGGCGCTGCCCCCTGGGGACGAGGCGCTGCCCCCCCTGGGGATGAGGCGTTGTCCCCTGGGGATGAGGCGCTGCCCCCTGGGGATGAGGCGCTGCCCCCTGGGGATGAGGCGCTGCCCCCTGGGGATGAGGCGTTGTCCCCTGGGGATGAGGCGCTGCCCCCTGGGGATGAGGCACTGCCCCCTGGGGATGAGGCGCTGCCCCCTGGGGATGAGGCACTGCCCCCTGGGGATGAGGGCTGGGGATGAGGCGCTGCCCCCTGGGGATGAGGCGTTGTCCCCTGGGGATGAGGCGCTGCCCCCTGGGGATGAGGGCTGGGGATGAGGCGCTGCCCCCTGGGGATGAGGCGCTGCCCCCTGGGGATGAGGCGTTGTCCCCTGGGGATGAGGCGCTGCCCCCTGGGGATGAGGCGCTGCCCCCTGGGGATGAGGCGCTGCCCCCTGGGGATGAGGCGCTGCCCCCTGGGGATGAGGCGTTGTCCCCTGGGGATGAGGCGCTGCCCCCTGGGGATGAGGCACTGCCCCCCTGGGGATGAGGCGCTGCCCCCTGGGGATGAGGCGCTGCCCCCTGGGGATGAGGCGTTGTCCCCTGGGGATGAGGCGCTGCCCCCTGGGGATGAGGCACTGCCCCCTGGGGATGAGGCGTTGTCCCCTGGGGATGAGGCGCTGCCCCCTGGGGATGAGGCGCTGCCCCCT
>NW_025534812.1:107500-112500 GCF_020615455.1 Coregonus clupeaformis
ACCCTTCCTCTCCCTATCAAGGCCTGAACTATCCTCCAGAAACCCTTCCTCTCCCTATCAAGGCCTGAACTATCCTCCAGAAACCCTTCCTCTCCCTATCAAGGCCTGAACTATCCTCCAGAAACCCTTCCTCTCCCTATCAAGGCCTGAACTATCCTCCAGAAATCCTTCCTCTTCCTATCAAGGCCCGAACTATCCTCCAGAAATCCTTCCTCTTCCTATCAAGGCCTGAACTATCCTCCAGAAATCCCCCAGAAATCCTTCCTTTCCCTATCAAGGCCTGATCTATCCTCCAGAAATCCCTCAGAAAGCCTTCCTCTTCCTATCAAGGCCTGATCTATCCTCCAGAAATCCCTCAGAAATCCTTCCTCTTCCTATCAAGGCCTGATCTATCCTCCAGAAACCCTTCCTCTCCCTATCACGGCCTGAACTATCCTCCAGAAACCCTTCCTCTCCCTATCAAGGCCTGAACTATCCTCCAGAAACCCTTCCTCTCCCTATCAAGGCCTGAACTATCCTCCAGAAACCCTTCCTCTCCCTATCAAGGCCTGAACTATCCTCCAGAAACCCTTCCTCTCCCTATCAAGGCCTGAACTATCCTCCAGAAACCCTTCCTCTCCCTATCAAGGCCTGAACTATCCTCCAGAAACCCTTCCTCTCCCTATCAAGGCCTGAACTATCCTCCAGAAACCCTTCCTCTCCCTATCAAGGCCTGAACTATCCTCCAGAAACCCTTCCTCTCCCTATCAAGGCCTGAACTATCCTCCAGAAACCCTTCCTCTCCCTATCAAGGCCTGAACTATCCTCCAGAAACCCTTCCTCTTCCTATCAAGGCCTGAACTATCCCCCAGAAATCCTTCCTCTCCCTATCAAGGCCTGATCTATCCTCCAGAAATCCCTCAGAAAGCCTTCCTCTTCCTATCAAGGCCTGATCTATCCTCCAGAAATCCCTCAGAAATCCTTCCTCTTCCTATCAAGGCCTGATCTATCCTCCAGAAACCCTTCCTCTCCCTATCAAGGCCTGAACTATCCTCCAGAAACCCTTCCTCTCCCTATCAAGGCCTGAACTATCCTCCAGAAACCCTTCCTCTCCCTATCAAGGCCTGAACTATCCTCCAGAAACCCTTCCTCTCCCTATCAAGGCCTGAACTATCCTCCAGCAACCCTTCCTCTCCCTATCAAGGCCTGAACTATCCTCCAGAAACCCTTCCTCTTCCTATCAAGGCCTGAACTATCCTCCAGAAACCCTTCCTCTCCCTATCAAGGCCTGAACTATCCTCCAGAAACCCTTCCTCTTCCTATCAAGGCCTGAACTATCCTCCAGAAACCCTTCCTCTCCCTATCAAGGCCTGAACTATCCTCCAGAAACCCTTCCTCTCCCTATCAAGGCCTGAACTATCCTCCAGAAACCCTTCCTCTCCCTATCAAGGTCTGAACTATCCCCCAGAAACCCTTCCTCTCCCTATCAAGGCCTGAACTATCCTCCAGAAACCCTTCCTCTCCCTATCAAGGCCTGAACTATCCTCCAGAAACCCTTCCTCTCCCTATCAAGGCCTGAACTATCCTCCAGAAACCCTCCCTCTCCCTACCAAGGCCTGAACTATCCTCCAGAAACCCTTCCTCTCCCTATCAAGGCCTGAACTATCCTCCAGAAACCCTTCCTCTCCCTATCAAGGCCTGAACTATCCTCCAGAAACCCTTCCTCTCCCTATCAAGGCCTGAACTATCCTCCAGAAACCCTTCCTCTCCCTATCAAGGCCTGAACTATCCTCCAGAAACCCTTCCTCTCCCTACCAAGGCCTGAACTATCCTCCAGAAACCCTTCCTCTCCCTATCAAGGCCTGAACTATCCTCCAGAAACCCTTCCTCTCCCTATCAAGGCCTGAACTATCCTCCAGAAACCCTTCCTCTCCCTATCAAGGCCTGAACTATCCTCCAGAAACCCTTCCTCTCCCTATCAAGGCCTGAACTATCCTCCAGAAACCCTTCCTCTCCCTATCAAGGTCTGAACTATCCTCCAGAAACCCTTCCTCTCCCTATCAAGGCCTGAACTATCCTCCAGAAACCCTTCCTCTCCCTATCAAGGCCTGAACTATCCTCCAGAAACCCTTCCTCTCCCTATCAAGGCCTGAACTATCCTCCAGAAACCCTTCCTCTCCCTATCAAGGCCTGAACTGTCCTCCAGAAACCCTTCCTCTCCCTATCAAGGCCTGAACTATCCTCCAGAAACCCTTCCTCTCCCTATCAAGGCCTGAACTATCCTCCAGAAACCCTTCCTCTCCCTATCAAGACCTGAACTATCCTCCAGAAACCCTTCCTCTCCCTATCAAGGCCTGAACTATCCTCCAGAAACCCTTCCTCTCCCCATCAAGGCCTGAACTATCCTCCAGAAACCCTTCCTCTCCCTATCAAGGCCTGAACTATCCTCCAGAAACCCTTCCTCTCCCTATCAAGGCCTGAACTATCCTCCAGAAACCCTTCATCTCCCTATCAAGGCCTGAACTATCCTCCAGAAACCCTTCCTCTCCCTATCAAGGCCTGAACTATCCTCCAGAAACCCTTCCTCTCCCTATCAAGGCCTGAACTGTCCTCCAGAAACCCTTCCTCTCCCTATCAAGGCCTGAACTATCCTCCAGAAACCCTTCCTCTCCCTATCAAGGCCTGAACTATCCTCCAGAAACCCTTCCTCTCCCTATCAAGGCCTAAGCTATCCTCCAGAAATCCTTCCTCTTCCTATCAAGGCCTGATCTATCCTCCAGAAATCCCCCAGAAATCCTTCCTCTCCCTATCAAGGCCTGATCTATCCTCCAGAAATCCCTCAGAAAGCCTTCCTCTTCCTATCAAGGCCTGATCTATCCTCCAGAAATCCCTCAGAAAGCCTTCCTCTTCCTATCAAGGCCTGATCTATCCTCCAGAAATCCCTCAGAAAGCCTTCCTCTTCCTATCAAGGCCTGATCTATCCTCCAGAAATCCCTCAGAAAGCCTTCCTCTTCCTCCCTCTGTTGGTTTCGTGTTTATCTATGTCCTAATTCTTGTTGTTGTCCCTGTTGGGTTTATAGTCTTCCTGTCCCATTCCTTCCATTTGTTGCCTGATGATTCAGCACATCATGAGTCTTGCAAGAAAGTCTCTCCAAACTATTTCCACAATAGAAAAGTATCTTCCAATTCCTCTAGATGGGCGGAACATAACTAAACATAACTAAACCGTTCACATATAAAAACATTTAAGTGCTGCTGCTCATGGAATTGGTTGCTAGGAGATTACCATGAAATTGGTTGCTAGGTGATGCACCCCCATATCCTGCAACTCAGACTCCGCCGAAGTACAGGCACCCAGGGGAGGACAGTTAACGTCAGTCCCACCAAGCCTTCTAAGGAAGGCTACACGTCTCTCTAGTTCGATGACTGTGGGCAAGGTTGTGAACTCCAACCCGGCTTAACAGCCTTTGTCAACTCGTTTGTGCTAGTCATCTGACTTACAACCAGTTAGCGAAGCTAAACAGGGCGAATGAATCCGCTTCCGGTGAGGCACAGTGTTCATTGGCCCTCAGTAGAGGGCGCCAGCGCCCAAACTCCCCATACATTTTTTGTACCGAGTTGACCGACTGAAAGTGAACTCTCCTCTCCTCTTCTCTTCAGGGACTCAGACTGCAGTAGAAAACTGAAGAATGTAAGTATCTCAATTCAATTCAATTCAATTTAAGGGGTTTTATTGGCATGGGGAAACATATGTTTACATTGCCAAAGCAAGAGTAAACATCTAAAAGTGAAATAGATAATAAACAAAAGTGAAATGAACAGTAAACATTACACTAACTAAAGTTTCAAACTAATAAAGACATTTCAAATGCCATATTATGTGCAAATAGTTAAGGCACAAAAGGTAAGATAAATAAACATAAATATGGGTTGTATTTACAATGGTGTTTGTTCTTCACTGGTTGCCCTTTTCTTGTGGCAACAGGTCACAAATCTTGCTGCAGTGATTGCACACTGTGGTATTTCACCCAGTAGATATGGGAGTCTATCCAAATTGGATTTGTTTTATAATTCTTTGTGGGTCTGTGTAATCTGAGGGAAATATGTGTCTCTAATATGGTCATACATTTGGCAGGAGGTTAGGAAGTGCAGCTCAGTTTGCACCTCATTTTGTGGGCAGTGTGCACATAGCCTGTCTTCTCTTGAGAGCCTGAGGTCTCCCTCTCACTCTCTCTCTCTGTCTGTCACCCTTCATTCTATCTCTCTCTCTGTCTCTCTCTATTTCTCTCTCTCTCTCTCTCTCTCTCCCTCCCCCTCTCCCTCTCTCTCTCTCTGTCTCTCTCTCTTTCTCTCTCTCTCTCTCTCTCCCTCCCCCTCTCTCTCTCTCTCTCTCCTCTCCCTCTCTCTCTCTCTCTCTCACCTCTCACCTCTCTCTCTCTCTCTCTCTCTCTCTCTCACCTCTCACCTCTCTCTCTCTCTCTCTCTCTCTCTCTCTCTCTCTCTCTCCCCCTCTCTCTCTCTCTCTCTCTCACCTCTCACCTCTCTCTCTCTCTCTCTCTCTCTCCCCTCTCACCTCTCTCTCTCTCTCTCTCTCACCTCTCACCTCTCTCTCTCTCTCTCTCTCACCTCTCACCTCTCCTCTCTCTCTCTCTCTCTCTCACCTCTCACCTCTCTCTCCCTCTCCCTCTCTCTCTCTCTCTCTCTCTCTCTCTCTCTCTCTCTCTCTCTCTCTCTCACCTCTCACCTCTCTCTCTCTCTCTCTCTCTCTCTCTGTCTCTGTCTCTGTCTCTCTCTCTCTCTCTCTCTCTCACCTCTCCTCTCTCTCTCTCTCTCTCTCCCTCTCCCTCTCCCTCCTTTCTCCCCCTCTCTCCCTCTCCCTCCTCTCTCCCTCTCCCTCCTCTCTCCCCCCTCTCTCCCTCTCCCCCTCTCCCTCCTCCCTCTCTCCCTCTCCCTCTCCCTCTCCCCCTCTCTCTCTCTCCCCCCTCTCCACCTCTCCCTCCCCCCTCTCTCCCTCTCCCTCC
>NW_025534812.1:115000-120000 GCF_020615455.1 Coregonus clupeaformis
CAGCCCATCTTAGAGGAGGGAAGAGAGGGGGAGGGGGGAGGTCCCTTTAAGAGACCACCAGGTCCCCGCTCCAGAAACCCCAAGACAGTCACATGGGCCCCAGATGGGGAGGGGCCTAAAGAGGAAGAGGGGGGGCATGGGCAGGAAGAGGAAGTGTTGAAACGGGAAGTAGAAGAACGTCAGAAGCTGCAGAGGCTGGAGAAGGCAGGGATTAAAGTTCTACCTGCTGTGATTCGCTACAGCAGGTCAGCAGGACGGGGCATGTGGCGTGTCAGCCTATGGCGTGCGGTCTATGCTGTGACATCACTGGGGTCGGCCTATGGCGTGTGGTCTATGCTGTGACATCACTGTGGTCGGCCAATGAAATGTGGTCTAAGCTGTGACGTCACTTGTGGTCGGCCTATGAAATGTGGTCTAAGCTGTGACGTCACTGTGGTCGGCCTATGAAATGTGGTCTAAGCTGTGACAGCACTGTGGTCGGCCTATGGCGTGTGGTCTATGCTGTGACATCACTGGGGTCGGCCTATGGCGTGTGGTCTATGCTGTGACATCACTGTGGTCGGCCTATGGCGTGTGGTCTATGCTGTGACGTCACTGTGGTCGGCCTATGGCGTGTGGTCTAAGCTGTGACGTCACTGTGGTCGGCCTATGGCGTGTGGTCTATGCTGTGACATCACTGTGGTCGGCCTATGGCGTGTGGTCTATGCTGTGACGTCACTGTGGTCGGCCTATGAAATGTGGTCTAAGCTGTGACGTCACTGTGTTTTGGTGCTTTGTTTCTCTGACTAACGGGGCTAGTCATGTGGGAAGCTGGGAGGGCTGTCATTGGCTGCTGTCTGGTGTGATCTTTAACTATACAGTAACTAAATGTTACTGGAATGTAACTAGAACTAAATGTTACTGGAATATAACTAGAACTAAATGTTACTGGAATGTAACTATAACTAAATGTTACTGGAATGTAACTAGAACTAAATGTTACTGGAATGTAACTAGAACTAAATGTTAGTGGAATATAACTAGAACTAAATGTTACTGGAATATAACTAGAACTAAATGTTACTGGAAAATAACTAGAACTAAATGTTACTGGAATGTAACTAGAACTAAATGTTACTGGAATGTAACTAGAACTAAATGTTACTGGAATGTAACTAGAACTAAATGTTACTGGAATATAACTAGAACTAAATGTTACTGGAATATAACTAGAACTAAATGTTACTGGAATGTAACTAGAACTAAATGTTACTGGAATGTAACTAGAACTAAATGTTACTGGAATGTAACTAGAACTAAATGTTACTGGAATGTAACTAGAACTAAATGTTACTGGAATGTAACTAGAACTAAATGTTACTGGAATGTAACTAGAACTAAATGTTACCTGAATGTAACTATAACTAAATGTTATTGGAATGTAACTAGAACGAAATGTTACTGGAATGTAACTAGAACGAAATGTTACTGGAATATAACTAGAACTAAATGTTACTGGAATGTAACTAGAACTAAATGTTACTGGAATGTAACTAGAACTAAATGTTACTGGAATGTAACTAGAACTAACTGTTACTGGAATGTAACTAGAACTAAATGTTACTGGAATATAACTATAACTAAATGTTACTTGAATGTAACTAGAACTAAATGTTACTGGAATGTAACTAGAACTAAATGTTACTGGAATGTAACTAGAACTAACTGTTACTGGAATGTAACTAGAACTAAATGTTACTGGAATGTAACTAGAACTAAATGTTACTGGAATGTAACTAGAACTAAATGTTACCTGAATGTAACTAGAACTAAATGTTACCTGAATGTAACTAGAACTAAATGTTACTGGAATGTAACTAGAACTAAATGTTACTGGAATGTAACTAGAACTAAATGTTACTGGAATGTAACTATAACTAAATGTTATTGGAATGTAACTATAACTAAATGTTACTGGAATGTAACTATAACTAAATGTTACTGGAATGTAACTAGAACTAAATGTTACTGGAATGTAACTAGAACTAAATGTTACTGGAATGTAACTAGAACTAAATGTTACCTGAATGTAACTAGAACTAAATGTTACCGGAATGTAACTAGAACTAAATGTTACTGGAATGTAACTAGAACTAAATGTTACTGGAATGTAACTAGAACTAAATGTTACTGGAATGTAACTATAACTAAATGTTACTGGAATGTAACTAGAACTAAATGTTACTGGAATGTAACTAGAACTAAATGTTACTGGAATGTAACTAGAACTAAATGTTACTGGAATGTAACTAGAACTAAATGTTACTGGAATGTAACTAGAACTAAATGTTACTGGAATGTAACTAGAACTAAATGTTACTGGAATGTAACTAGAACTAAATGTTACTGGAATGTAACTAGAACTAAATGTTACTGGAATGTAACTAGAACTAAATGTTACTGGAATGTAACTAGAACTAAATGTTACTGGAATGTAACTAGAACTAAATGTTACTGGAATGTAACTAGAACTAAATGTTACTGGAATGTAACTAGAACTAAATGTTACTGGAATGTAACTAGAACTAAATGTTACTGGAATGTAACTAGAACTAAATGTTACTGGAATGTAACTAGAACTAAATGTTACTGGAATGTAACTAGAACTAAATGTTACTGGAATGTAACTAGAACTAAATGTTACTGGAATGTAACTAGAACTAAATGTTACTGGGAATGTAACTAGAACTAAATGTTACTGGAATGTAACTAGAACTAAATGTTACTGGAATGTAACTAGAACTAAATGTTACTGGAATGTAACTAGAACTAAATGTTACTGGAATGTAACTAGAACTAAATGTTACTGGAATGTAACTAGAACTAAATGTTACTGGAATGTAACTAGAACTAAATGTTACTGGAATGTAACTAGAACTAAATGTTACTGGAATGTAACTAGAACTAAATGTTACTGGAATGTAACTAGAACTAAATGTTACTGGAATGTAACTAGAACTAAATGTTACTGGAATGTAACTAGAACTAAATGTTACTGGAATGTAACTAGAACTAAATGTTACTGGAATGTAACTAGAACTAAATGTTACTGGAATGTAACTAGAACTAAATGTTACTGGAATGTAACTAGAACTAAATGTTACTGGAATGTAACTAGAACTAAATGTTACTGGAATGTAACTAGAACTAAATGTTACTGGAATGTAACTAGAACTAAATGTTACTGGAATGTAACTAGAACTAAATGTTACTGGAATGTAACTAGAACTAAATGTTACTGGAATGTAACTAGAACTAAATGTTACTGGAACGTAACTAGAACTAAATGTTACTGGAACGTAACTAGAACTAAATGTTACTGGAATGTAACTAGAACTAAATGTTACTGGAATGTAACTAGAACTAAATGTTACTGGAATGTAACTAGAACTAAATGTTACTGGAATGTAACTAGAACTAAATGTTACTGGAATGTAACTAGAACTAAATGTTACTGGAATGTAACTAGAACTAAATGTTACTGGAATGTAACTAGAACTAAATGTTACTGGAATGTAACTAGAACTAAATGTTACTGGAATGTAACTAGAACTAAATGTTACTGGAATGTAACTAGAACTAAATGTTACTGGAATGTAACTAGAACTAAATGTTACTGGAATGTAACTAGAACTAAATGTTACTGGAATGTAACTAGAACTAAATGTTACTGGAATGTAACTAGAACTAAATGTTACTGGAATGTAACTAGAACTAAATGTTACTGGAATGTAACTAGAACTAAATGTTACTGGAATGTAACTAGAACTAAATGTTACTGGAATGTAACTAGAACTAAATGTTACTGGAACGTAACTAGAACTAAATGTTACTGGAACGTAACTAGAACTAAATGTTACTGGAACGTAACTAGAACTAAATGTTACTGGAACGTAACTAGAACTAAATGTTACTGGAACGTAACTAGAACTAAATGTTACTGGAACGTAACTAGAACTAAATGTTACTGGAACGTAACTAGAACTAAATGTTACTGGAATGTAACTAGAACTAAATGTTACTGGAATGTAACTAGAACTAAATGTTACTGGAATGTAACTAGAACTAAATGTTACTGGAATGTAACTAGAACTAAATGTTACTGGAATGTAACTAGAACTAAATGTTACTGGAATGTAACTAGAACTAAATGTTACTGGAATGTAACTAGAACTAAATGTTACTGGAACGTAACTAGAACTAAATGTTACTGGAACGTAACTAGAACTAAATGTTACTGGAACGTAACTAGAACTAAATGTTACTGGAATGTAACTAGAACTAAATGTTACTGGAATGTAACTAGAACTAAATGTTACTGGAATGTAACTAGAACTAAATGTTACTGGAATGTAACTAGAACTAAATGTTACTGGAATGTAACTAGAACTAAATGTTACTGGAATGTAACTAGAACTAAATGTTACTGGAATGTAACTAGAACTAAATGTTACTGGAATGGTTGCAATATGCTGTGTGGAGCTGGAATGGAATGGCTGTGTTTGAGGTGTGTATGTGTGTGTGTGTGTGTGTGTGTGTGTGTAACGCTGTGTTTGAGCTGTGTGTGTGTGTGTAACGCTGTGTTTGAGCTGTGTGTGTGTGTGTGTGTGTGTGTGTGTATAACGCTGTGTTTGAGCTGTGTGTGTGTGTGTGTGTGTGTGTAACACTGTGTTTGAGCTGTGTGTGTGTGTGTGTAATGCTGTGTTTGAGCTGTGTGTGTGTGTGTGTGTATAACGCTGTGTTTGAGCTGTGTGTGTGTGTGTGTGTGTGTGTAACACTGTGTTTGAGCTGTGTGTGTGTGTGTAATGCTGTGTTTGAGCTGTGTGTGTGTGTGTGTAATGCTGTGTTTGAGCTGTGTGTGTGTGTGTGTGTAATACTGTGTTTGAGCTATGTGTGTGTGTGTGTAACACTGTGTTTGAGCTGTGTGTGTGTGTGTGTGTGTGTGTGTATAACGCTGTGTT
>NW_025534812.1:127500-148733 GCF_020615455.1 Coregonus clupeaformis
CCTGGTGGAACTGGTGCCTGTAACACTGTCCCCTGGTGGAACTGGTGCCTATAACACTGTCCCCTGGTGGAACTGGTGCCTATAACACTGTCCCCTGGTGGAACTGGTGCCTATAACACTGTCCCCTGGTGGAAGAACTGGTGCCTATAACACTGTCCCCTGGTGGAACTGGTGCCTATAACACTGTCCCTGGTGGAACTGGTGCCTATAACACTGTCCCCTGGTGGAACTGGTGCCTATAACACTGTCCCCTGGTGGAACTGGTGCCTATAACACTGTCCCCTGGTGGAACTGGTGCCTATAACACTGTCCCCTGGTGGAACTGGTGCCTATAACACTGTCCCCTGGTGGAACTGGTGCCTATAACACTGTCCCCTGGTGGAACTGGTGCCTATAACACTGTCCCCTGGTGGAACTGGTGCCTATAACACTGTCCCCTGGTGGAACTGGTGCCTATAACACTGTCCCCTGGTGGAACTGGTGCCTATAACACTGTCAACTGGTGCCTATAACACTGTCCCCTGGTGGAACTGGTGCCTATAACACTGTCCCCTGGTGGAACTGGTGCCTATAACACTGTCCCCTGGTGGAACTGGTGCCTATAACACTGTCCCCCTGGTGGAACTGGTGCCTATAACACTGTCCCCTGGTGGAACTGGTGCCTGTAACACTGTCCCCCTGGTGGAACTGGTGCCTATAACACTGTCCCTGGTGGAACTGGTGCCTATAACACTGTTCCTGGTGGAACTGGTGCCTATAACACTGTCCTGGTGGAACTGGTGCCTGTAACACTGTCCCCTGGTGGAACTGGTGCCTATAACACTGTCCCCTGGTGGAACTGGTGCCTATAACACTGTCCCCTGGTGGAACTGGTGCCTATAACACTGTCCCCTGGTGGAACTGGTGCCTGTAACACTGTCCTGGTGGAACTGGTGCCTGTAACACTGTCCCCTGGTGGAACTGGTGCCTATAACACTGTCCCCTGGTGGAACTGGTGCCTATAACACTGTCCCCTGGTGGAACTGGTGCCTATAACACTGTCCCCTGGTGGAACTGGTGCCTATAACACTGTCCCCTGGTGGAACTGGTGCCTATAACACTGTCCCCTGGTGGAACTGGTGCCTATAACACTGTCCCCTGGTGGAACTGGTGCCTATAACACTGTCCCCTGGTGGAACTGGTGCCTATAACACTGTCCCCTGGTGGAACTGGTGCCTATAACACTGTCCCCTGGTGGAACTGGTGCCTATAACACTGTCCCCTGGTGGAACTGGTGCCTATAACACTGTCCCCTGGTGGAACTGGTGCCTATAACACTGTCCCCTGGTGGAACTGGTGCCTATAACACTGTCCCCTGGTGGAACTGGTGCCTATAACACTGTCCCCTGGTGGAACTGGTGCCTATAACACTGTCCCTGGTGGAACTGGTGCCTGTAACACTGTCCCCTGGTGGAACTGGTGCCTTAACACTGTCCCTGGTGGAACTGGTGCCTATAACACTGTCCCCTGGTGGAACTGGTGCCTATAACACTGTCCCCTGGTGGAACTGGTGCCTATAACACTGTCCCCCGGTGGAACTGGTGCCTATAACACTGTCCCTTGAACTGGTGCCTATAACACTGTCCCCTGGTGGAACTGGTGCCTATAACACTGTCAACTGGTGCCTATAACACTGTCCCCTGGTGGAACTGGTGCCTATAACACTGTCCCCTGGTGGAACTGGTGCCTATAACACTGTCCCCTGGTGGAACTGGTGCCTATAACACTGTCTCCTGGTGGAACTGGTGCCTATAACACTGTCCCCTGGTGGAACTGGTGCCTATAACACTGTCCCCTGGTGGAACTGGTGCCTATAACACTGTCCCCTGGTGGAACTGGTGCCTATAACACTGTCCCCTGGTGGAACTGGTGCCTATAACACTGTCCCCTGGTGGAACTGGTGCCTATAACACTGTCCCCTGGTGGAACTGGTGCCTATAACACTGTCCCCTGGTGGAACTGGTGCCTATAACACTGTCCCCCTGGTGGAACTGGTGCCTATAACACTGTCCCCTGGTGGAACTGGTGCCTATAACACTGTCCCCTGGTGGAACTGGTGCCTATAACACTGTCCCCTGGTGGAACTGGTGCCTATAACACTGTCCCCTGGTGGAACTGGTGCCTATAACACTGTCCCCTGGTGGAACTGGTGCCTATAACACTGTCCCCTGGTGGAACTGGTGCCTATAACACTGTCCCCTGGTGGAACTGGTGCCTATAACACTGTCCCCTGGTGGAACTGGTGCCTATAACACTGTCCCCTGGTGGAACTGGTGCCTATAACACTGTCCCCTGGTGGAACTGGTGCCTATAACACTGTCCCCTGGTGGAACTGGTGCCTATAACACTGTCCCCCTGGTGGAACTGGTGCCTATAACACTGTCCCCTGGTGGAACTGGTGCCTGTAACACTGTCCCCTGGTGGAACTGGTGCCTATAACACTGTCCCCTGGTGGAACTGGTGCCTATAACACTGTCCCCTGGTGGAACTGGTGCCTATAACACTGTCCCCTGGTGGAACTGGTGCCTATAACACTGTCCCCTGGTGGAACTGGTGCCTGTAACACTGTCCCCTGGTGGAACTGGTGCCTTATAACACTGTCCCTGGTGGAACTGGTGCCTGTAACACTGTCCCCGGGTGGAACTGGTGCCTATAACACTGTCCCCTGGTGGAACTGGTGCCTGTAACACTGTCCCCTGGTGGAACTGGTGCCTATAACACTGTCCCCTGGTGGAACTGGTGCCTATAACACTGTCCCCTGGTGGAACTGGTGCCTATAACACTGTCCCCTGGTGGAACTGGTGCCTATAACACTGTCCCCTGGTGGAACTGGTGCCTATAACACTGTCCCCTGGTGGAACTGGTGCCTATAACACTGTCCCTGGTGGAACTGGTGCCTGTAACACTGTCCCCTGGTGGAACTGGTGCCTATAACACTGTCCCCTGGTGGAACTGGTGCCTATAACACTGTCCCCTGGTGGAACTGGTGCCTGTAACACTGTCCCCTGGTGGAACTGGTGCCTATAACACTGTCCCCTGGTGGAACTGGTGCCTATAACACTGTCCCCTGGTGGAACTGGTGCCTATAACACTGTCCCCTGGTGGAACTGGTGCCTATAACACTGTCCCCTGGTGGAACTGGTGCCTATAACACTGTCCCCTGGTGGAACTGGTGCCTGTAACACTGTCCCCGGGTGGAACTGGTGCCTATAACACTGTCCCCTGGTGGAACTGGTGCCTATAACACTGTCCCCTGGTGGAACTGGTGCCTATAACACTGTCCCCGGTGGAACTGGTGCCTATAACACTGTCCCCTGGTGGAACTGGTGCCTATAACACTGTCCCTGGTGGAACTGGTGCCTATAACACTGTCCCCTGGTGGAACTGGTGCCTATAACACTGTCCCCTGGTGGAACTGGTGCCTGTAACACTGTCCCCTGGTGGAACTGGTGCCTATAACACTGTCCCCTGGTGGAACTGGTGCCTATAACACTGTCCCCTGGTGGAACTGGTGCCTGTAACACTGTCCCCTGGTGGAACTGGTGCCTATAACACTGTCCCCTGGTGGAACTGGTGCCTATAACACTGTCCCCTGGTGGAACTGGTGCCTGTAACACTGTCCCCTGGTGGAACTGGTGCCTATAACACTGTCCCCTGGTGGAACTGGTGCCTATAACACTGTCCCCTGGTGGAACTGGTGCCTATAACACTGTCCCCTGGTGGAACTGGTGCCTATAACACTGTCCCCTGGTGGAACTGGTGCCTATAACCTGTCCCCTGGTGGAACTGGTGCCTATAACACTGTCCCCTGGTGGAACTGGTGCCTATAACACTGTCCCCTGGTGGAACTGGTGCCTATAACACTGTCCCCTGGTGGAACTGGTGCCTATAACACTGTCCCCTGGTGGAACTGGTGCCTATAACACTGTCCCCTGGTGGAACTGGTGCCTATAACACTGTCCCCTGGTGGAACTGGTGCCTATAACACTGTCCCCTGGTGGAACTGGTGCCTGTAACACTGTCCCCTGGTGGAACTGGTGCCTGTAACACTGTCCCCTGGTGGAACTGGTGCCTATAACACTGTCCCCTGGTGGGAACTGGTGCCTATAACACTGTCCCCTGGTGGAACTGGTGCCTGTAACACTGTCCCCTGGTGGAACTGGTGCCTGTAACACTGTCCCTGGTGGAACTGGTGTCCTATAACACTGTCCCCTGGTGGAACTGGTGCCTATAACACTGTCCCCTGGTGGAACTGGTGCCTATAACACTGTCCCCTGGTGGAACTGGTGCCTGTAACA
Source organism: Coregonus clupeaformis (assembly GCF_020615455.1). Lineage (NCBI taxonomy): Eukaryota > Metazoa > Chordata > Actinopteri > Salmoniformes > Salmonidae > Coregonus > Coregonus clupeaformis. The sequence goes on from NW_025534812.1 coordinate 131,838, forward strand.
CTGTCCCCTGGTGGAACTGGTGCCTATAACACTGTCCCCTGTGGAACTGGTGCCTATAACACTGTCCCCTGGTGGAACTGGTGCCTATAACACTGTCCCCTGGTGGAACTGGTGCCTATAACACTGTCCCCTGGTGGAACTGGTGCCTATAACACTGTCCCCTGGTGGAACTGGTGCCTATAACACTTGTCCCCTGGTGGAACTGGTGCCTATAACACTGTCCCCTGGTGGAACTGGTGCCTGTAACACTGTCCCCTGGTGGAACTGGTGCCTATAACACTGTCCCCTGGTGGAACTGGTGCCTATAACACTGTCCCCTAGGTGGAACTGGTGCCTATAACACTGTCCCCTGGTGGAACTGGTGCCTATAACACTGTCCCCTGGTGGAACTGGTGCCTATAACACTGTCCCCTGGTGGAACTGGTGCCTATAACACTGTCCCCCTGGTGGAACTGGTGCCTATAACACTGTCCCCCTGGTGGAACTGGTGCCTGTAACACTGTCCCCTGGTGGAACTGGGCCTAAAACTGTCCCTGGTGGAACTGGTGCCTATAACACTGTCCCCTGGTGGAACTGGTGCCTATAACACTGTCCCCCTGGTGGAACTGGTGCCTATAACACTGTCCCCTGGTGGAACTGGTGCCTATAACACTGTCCCCTGGTGGAACTGGTGCCTATAACACTGTCCCCTGGTGGAACTGGTGCCTATAACACTGTCCCCTGGTGGAACTGGTGCCTATAACACTGTCCCCTGGTGGAACTGGTGCCTGTAACACTGTCCCCTGGTGGAACTGGTGCCTGTAACACTGTCCCCTGGTGGAACTGGTGCCTATAACACTGTCCCCTGGTGGAACTGGTGCCTGTAACACTGTCCCCTGGTGGAACTGGTGCCTGTAACACTGTCCCCTGGTGGAACTGGTGCCTGTAACACTGTCCCCTGGTGGAACTGGTGCCTATATCACTGTCCCTGGTGGAACTGGTGCCTATAACACTGTCCCCTGGTGGAACTGGTGCCTATAACACTGTCCCCTGGTGGAACTGGTGCCTATAACACTGTCCCCTGGTGGAACTGGTGCCTATAACACTGTCCCCCTGGTGGAACTGGTGCCTATAACACTGTCCCCTGGTGGAACTGGTGCCTGTAACACTGTCCCCTGGTGGAACTGGTGCCTATAACACTGTCCCCCTGGTGGAACTGGTGCCTATAACACTGTCCCCTGGTGGAACTGGTGCCTATAACACTGTCCCCTGGTGGAACTGGTGCCTATAACACTGTCCCCTGGTGGAACTGGTGCCTATAACACTGTCCCCTGGTGGAACTGGTGCCTATAACACTGTCCCCTGGTGGAACTGGTGCCTATAACACTGTCCCCTGGTGGAACTGGTGCCTATAACACTGTCCCCTGGTGGAACTGGTGCCTATAACACTGTCCCCTGGTGGAACTGGTGCCTATAACACTGTCCCCTAGGTGGAACTGGTGCCTATAACACTGTCCCCTGGTGGAACTGGTGCCTATAACACTGTCCCCTGGTGGAACTGGTGCCTATAACACTGTCCCCTGGTGGAACTGGTGCCTGTACACTGTCCCCTGGTGGAACTGGTGCCTATAACACTGTCCCCTGGTGGAACTGGTGCCTATAACACTGTCCCCTGGTGGAACTGGTGCCTATAACACTGTCCCCTGGTGGAACTGGTGCCTATAACACTGTCCCCTGGTGGAACTGGTGCCTATAACACTGTCCCCTGGTGGAACTGGTGCCTATAACACTGTCCCCTGGTGGAACTGGTGCCTATAACACTGTCCCCTGGTGGAACTGGTGCCTATAACACTGTCCCCTGGTGGAACTGGTGCCTATAACACTGTCCCCTGGTGGAACTGGTGGCCTGCATTACTGTCCCCTGGTGGAACTGGTGCCTATAACCCACTGTCCCCTGGTGGAACTGGTGCCTATAACACTGTCCCTGGTGGAACTGGTGCCTATAACACTGTCCCCTGGTGGAACTGGTGCCTATAACACTGTCCCTGGTGGAACTGGTGCCTATAACACTGTCCCCTGGTGGAACTGGTGCCTATAACACTGTCCCCTGGTGGAACTGGTGCCTATAACACTGTCCCCTGGTGGAACTGGTGCCTATAACACTGTCCCCTGGTGGAACTGGTGCCTATAACACTGTCCCCCTGGTGGAACTGGTGCCTGTAACACTGTCCCCTGGTGGAACTGGTGCCTAATGCTGGAACTGTGTGTATACTGTCCCCTGGTGGAACTGGTGCCTATAACACTGTCCCCTGGTGGAACTGGTGCCTGTAACACTGTCCCCTGGTGGAACTGGTGCCTGTAACACTGTCCCCTGGTGGAACTGGTGCCTATAACACTGTCCCCTGGTGGAACTGGTGCCTGTAACACTGTCCCCTGGTGGAACTGGTGCCTATAACACTGTCCCCTGGTGGAACTGGTGCCTATAACACTGTCCCCTGGTGGAACTGGTGCCTATAACACTGTCCCCTGGTGGAACTGGTGCCTATAACACTGTCCCCTGGTGGAACTGGTGCCTATAACACTGTCCCCTGGTGGAACTGGTGCCTATAACACTGTCCCTGGTGGAACTGGTGCCTATAACACTGTCTCCTGGTGGAACTGGGTGCCTATAACACTGTCCCCTGGTGGAACTGGTGCCTGTAACACTGTCCCCTGGTGGAACTGGTGCCTATAACACTGTCCCCTGGTGGAACTGGTGCCTGTAACTACTGTCCCTGGTGGAACTGGTGCCTATAACACTGTCCCCTGGTGGAACTGGTGCCTAAAGTCCCCTGGTGGAACTGGTGCCTGTAACACTGTCCCCTGGTGGAACTGGTGCCTATAACACTGTCCCCTGGTGGAACTGGTGCCTATAACACTGTCCCCCTGGTGGAACTGGTGCCTATAACACTGTCCCCCTGGTGGAACTGGTGCCTATAACACTGTCCCCTGGTGGAACTGGTGCCTGTAACACTGTCCCCTGGTGGAACTGGTGCCATATAACACTGTCCCCCTGGTGGAACTGGTGCCTATAACACTGTCCCCTGGTGGAACTGGTGCCTGTAACACTGTCCCCTGGTGGAACTGGTGCCTATAACACTGTCCCCTGGTGGAACTGGGTGCCTATACTGTCCCCTGGTGGAACTGGTGCCTATAACACTGTCCCCTGGTGGAACTGGTGCCTAAAACTGTCCCCTGGTGGAACTGGTGCCTATAACACTGTCCCCTGGTGGAACTGGTGCCTGTAACACTGTCCCCCTGGTGGAACTGGTGCCTATAACACTGTCCCCTGGTGGAACTGGTGCCTGTAACACTGTCCCCTGGTGGAACTGGTGCCTATAACACTGTCCCCTGGTGGAACTGGTGCCTATAACACTGTCCCCTGGTGGAACTGGTGCCTATAACACTGTCCCCTGGTGGAACTGGTGCCTATAACACTGTCTCCTGGTGGAACTGGTGCCTGTAACACTGTCCCCTGGTGGAACTGGTGCCTGTAACACTGTCCCCTGGTGGAACTGGTGCCTGTAACACTGTCCCCTGGTGGAACTGGTGCCTATAACACTGTCCCCTGGTGGAACTGGTGCCTATAACACTGTCCCCTGGTGGAACTGGTGCCTATAACACTGTCCCTGGTGGAACTGGTGCCTATAACACTGTCCCCTGGTGGAACTGGTGCCTTATACTGTCCCCTGGTGGAACTGGTGCCTATAACACTGTCCCCTGGTGGAACTGGTGCCTATAACACTGTCCCCTGGTGGAACTGGTGCCTATAATACTGTCCCTGGTGGAACTGGTGCCTATAACACTGTCCCCTGGTGGAACTGGTGCCTATAACACTGTCCCCTGGTGGAACTGGTGCCTATAACACTGTCCCCTGGTGGAACTGGTGCCTATAACTACTGTCCCCTGGTGGAACTGGTGCCTGTAACACTGTCCCCCTGGTGGAACTGGTGCCTGTAACACTGTCCCCTGGTGGAACTGGTGCCTATAACACTGTCCCCTGGTGGAACTGGTGCCTGTAACACTGTCCCCTGGTGGAACTGGTGCCTGTAACACTGTCCCCTGGTGGAACTGGTGCCTATAACACTGTCCCCTGGTGGAACTGGTGCCTATAACACTGTCCCCTGGTGGAACTGGTGCCTATAACACTGTCCCCTGGTGGAACTGGTGCCTGTAACACTGTCCCCTGGTGGAACTGGTGCCTATAACACTGTCCCCTGGTGGAACTGGTGCCTATAACACTGTCCCCTGGTGGAACTGGTGCCTATAACACTGTCCCCTGGTGGAACTTGGTGCCTGTAACACTGTCCCCTGGTGGAACTGGTGCCTATAACACTGTCCCCTGGTGGAACTGGTGCCTATAACACTGTCCCCTGGTGGAACTGGTGCCTATAACACTGTCCCCTGGTGGAACTGGTGCCTATAACACTGTCCCCTGGTGGAACTGGTGCCTATAACACTGTCCCCCTGGTGGAACTGGTGCCTATAACACTGTCCCCTGGTGGAACTGGTGCCTGTAACACTGTCCCCTGGTGGAACTGGTGCCTATAACACTGTCCCCTGGTGGAACTGGTGCCTATAACACTGTCCCCTGGTGGAACTGGTGCCTATAACACTGTCCCCTGGTGGAACTGGTGCCTATAACACTGTCCCCTGGTGGAACTGGTGCCTATAACACTGTCCCCTGGTGGAACTGGTGCCTATAACACTGTCCCCTGGTGGAACTGGTGCCTATAACACTGTCCCCTGGTGGAACTGGTGCCTATAACACTGTCCCCTGGTGGAACTGGTGCCTATAACACTGTCCCCTGGTGGAACTGGTGCCTTACGAACTGGTGCCTATAACACTGTCCCCTGGTGGAACTGGTGCCTATAACACTGTCCCCTGGTGGAACTGGTGCCTATAACACTGTCCCCTGGTGGAACTGGTGCCTATAACACTGTCCCCTGGTGGAACTGGTGCCTATAACACTGTCCCCTGGTGGAACTGGTGCCTATAACACTGTCCCCTGGTGGAACTGGTGCCTATAACACTGTCCCCTGGTGGAACTGGTGCCTGTAACACTGTCCCCTGGTGGAACTGGTGCCTGTAACACTGTCCCCTGGTGGAACTGGTGCCTATAACACTGTCCCCTGGTGGAACTGGTGCCTATAACACTGTCCCCTGGTGGAACTGGTGCCTATAACACTGTCCCCTGGTGGAACTGGTGCCTAAACACTGTCCCTAGTGGAACTGGTGCCTATAACACTGTCCCCTGGTGGAACTGGTGCCTATAACACTGTCCCCTGGTGGAACTGGTGCCTATAACACTGCTGTCCCCTGGTGGAACTGGTGCCTATAACACTGTCCCCTGGTGGAACTGGTGCCTGTAACACTGTCCCCTGGTGGAACTGGTGCCTGTAACACTGTCCCCTGGTGGAACTGGTGCCTATAACACTGTCCCCTGGTGGAACTGGTGCCTGTAACACTGTCCCCTGGTGGAACTGGTGCCTATAACACTGTCCCCTGGTGGAACTGGTGCCTATAACACTGTCCTGGTGGAACTGGTGCCTATAACACTGTCCCCTGGTGGAACTGGTGCCTATAACACTGTCCCCTGGTGGAACTGGTGCCTGTAACACTGTCCCCTGGTGGAACTGGTGCCTGTAACACTGTCCCCTGGTGGAACTGGTGCCTGTAACACTGTCCCCTGGTGGAACTGGTGCCTATAACCTGTCCCCTGGTGGAACTGGTGCCTGTAACACTGTCCCCTGGTGGAACTGGTGCCTGTAACACTGTCCCCTGGTGGAACTGGTGCCTATAACACTGTCCCCTGGTGGAACTGGTGCCTATAACACTGTCCCCTGGTGGAACTGGTGCCTATAACACTGTCCCCTGGTGGAACTGGTGCCTATAACACTGTCCCCTGGTGGAACTGGTGCCTGTAACACTGTCCCCTGGTGGAACTGGTGCCTATAACACTGTCCCTGGTGGAACTGGTGCCTATAACACTGTCCCCTGGTGGAACTGGTGCCTGTAACACTGTCCCCTGGTGGAACTGGTGCCTATAACACTGTCCTGGTGAACTGGTGCCTATAACACTGTCCCCTGAACTGGTGCTAGTCCCTGGTGGAACTGGTGCCTATAACACTGTCCCCTGGTGGAACTGGTGCCTGTAACACTGTCCCTGGTGGAACTGGTGCCTATAACACTGTCCCCTGGTGGAACTGGTGCCTATAACACTGTCCCCTGGTGGAACTGAGTGCCTATAACACTGTCCCCCTGGTCAGGAGACTGGTGTCTATACACTCTGTCCTTCCTGGTGGAACTGGTGCCTATAACACTGTCCCCTGGTGGAACTGGTGCCTATAACACTGTCCCTGTGGAACTGGTGCCTATAACACTGTCCCCTGGTGGAACTGGTGCCTATAACACGTCCCTGGTGGAACTGGTGCCTGTAACACTGTCCCCTGAAGTGGAACTGGTGCCTATAACACTGTCCCCTAGGTGGAATGGTGCCTATAACACTGTCCCCTGGTGGAACTGGTGCCTATAACACTGTCCCCTGGTGGAACTGGTGCCTATAACACTGTCCCTGGTGGAACTGGTGCTCTATAACACTGTCCCCGGTGGAACTGGTGCCTATAACACTGTCCCCTGGTGGAACTGGTGCCTGTAACACTGTCCCCTAAGTGGAGACTGGTGCCTATAACACTGTCCCCTGGTGGAACTGGTGCCTATAACACTGTCCCCTGGTGGAACTGGTGCCTGTAACACTGTCCCCTGGTGGAACTGGTGCCTATAACACTGTCCCCTGGTGGAACTGGTGCCTATAACACTGTCCCCTGGTGGAACTGGTGCCTATAACACTGTCCCCTGGTGGAACTGGTGCCTATAACACTGTCCCCTGGTGGAACTGGTGCCTGTAACACTGTCCCTGGTGGAACTGGTGCCTATAACACTGTCCCCCTGGTGGAACTGGTGCCTATAACACTGTCCCCTGTTGGAACTGGTGCCTGTAACACTGTCCCCTGGTGGAACTGGTGCCTATAACACTGTCCCCTGGTGGAACTGGTGCCTGTAACACTGTCCCCGTGAACTGGTGCCTATAACACTGTCCCCTGGTGGAACTGGTGCCTATAACACTCTGTCCCCTGGTGGAGACTGGTGCCTGTAACACTGTCCCCTGGTGGAACTGGTGCCTATAACACTGTCCCCTGGTGGAACTGGTGCCTGTAACACTGTCCCCTGGTGGAACTGGTGCCTATAACACTGTCCCCTGGTGGAACTGGTGCCTATAACACTGTCCCCCTGGTGGAACTGGTGCCTATAACACTGTCCCCCTGGTGGAACTGGTGCCTATAACTTGGTGGGTGGTGTTACTGTCCCCTGGTGGAACTGGTGCCTATAACACTGTCCCCCTAGGTGGAACTGGTGCCTATAACACTGTCCCCTGGTGGAACTGGTGCCTGTAACACTGTCCCTGGTGGAACTGGTGCCTATAACACTGTCCCCGTGGAACTGGTGCCTGTAACACTGTCCCCTGGTGGAACTGGTGCCTATAACACTGTCCCCGGTGGAACCGGTGCCTATAACACTGTCCCCTGGTGGAACTGGTGCCTATAACACTGTCCCCTGGTGGAACTGGTGCCTATAACACTGTCCCCTGGTGGAACTGGTGCCTAAAACACTGTCCCTGGTGGAACTGGTGCCTGTAACACTGTCCCCTGGTGGAACTGGTGCCTATAACACTGTCCCTGGTGGAACTGGTGCCTGTACACTGTCCCCTGGTGGAACTGGTGCTATAACACTGTCCCCTGGTGGAACTGGTGCCTATAACACTGTCCCCTGGTGGAACTGTGCCTAACACGTCCCCTGGTGGAACTGGTGCCTATAACATGTCCCCTGGTGGAACTGGTGCCTATAACACTGTCCCTGGTGGAACTGGTGCCCGTAACACTGTCCCCTGGTGGAACTGGTGCCTAGTAACACTGTCCCTGGTGGAACTGGTGCCTGTAACACTGTCCCTGGTGGAACTGGTGCCTATTAACACTGTCCCCTGGTGGAACTGGTGCCTATAACACTGTCCCCTGGTGGAACTGTTGCCTATAACTACTGTCCCCTGGTGGAACTGGTGCCTATAACACTGTCCCTGGTGGAACTGGTGCTATAACACTGTCCCCTGGTGGAACTGGTGCCTATAACACTGTCCCCTGGTGGAACTGGTGCCTGTAACACTGTCCCCTGGTGGAACTGGTGCCTGTAACACTGTCTTCCCCTGGTGGAACTGGTGCCTATAACACTGTCCCCTGGTGGAACTGGTGCCTGTAACACTGTCCCCTGGTGGAACTGGTGCCTGTAACGCACTGTCCCTAGTGGAACTGGTGCCTGTAACACTGTCCCCTGGTGGAACTGGTGCCTATAACACTGTCCCCTGGTGGAACTGGTGCTAATGTCCCCTGGTGGAACTGGTGCCTATAACACTGTCCCTGGTGGAACTGGTGCCTATAACACTGTCCCCTGGTGGAACTGGTGTATAACACTGTCCCTGGTGGAACTGGTGCCTGTAACACTGTCCCTGGTGGAACTGGTGCCTGTTAACTGTCCCCTGGTGGAACTGGTGCCTATAACACTGTCCCCTGGTGGAACTGGTGCCTATGACACTGTCCCCTGGTGGCTGGTGCCTGTAACACTGTCCCCTGGTGGAACTGGTGCCTATAACACTGTCCCCTAGTGGAACTGGTGCCTATAACACTGTCCCCTGGTGGAACTGGTGCCTGTTAACACTGTCCTGGTGGAACTGGTGCCTGATAACACTGTCCCCTGGGTGGAACTGGTGCCTGTAACACTGTCCCTGGGGAACTGGATGCCTGTCACTGTCCCCGGTGGAACTGGTGCCTATAACACTGTCCCCTGGTGGAACTGGTGCCTATAACACTGTCCCCTGGTGGAACTGGTGCCTATAACACTGTCCCTGGTGGAACTGGTGCCTGTAACACTGTCCCCTGGTGGAACTGGTGCCTGTAACACTGTCCCTGGTGGAACTGGTGCCTATAACACTGTCCCTGTGGAACTGGTGCCTGTAACACTGTCCCTGGTGGAACTGGTGCCTATAACACTGTCCCCTGGTGGAACTGGTGCCTATAACACTGTCCCCTGGTGGAACTGGATGCCTATAACACTGTCCTGGTGGAACTGGTGCCTGCACTGTCCCCTGGTGGAACTGGTGCCCATAACACTGTTCTGGTGGAACTGGTGCCTGTACACTGTCCTCCTGGTGGAACTGGTGCCATAACACTGTCCCTGGTTGGAACTGGTGCCTCATTGCCACTGTCCCTGTTGGAACTGGTTGCCTATAAACTGTCCCCTGGTGGAACTGGGTGCCTATAACACTGTCCCCGTGGAACTGGTGCCTATAACACTGTCCTCCTGGTGGAACTGGTGCCTATAAACCCTGGTGGAATCTGGGTGCCTGTAACACTGTCCCCCAATTAGAACTGGTGCCTACTTAACTCTGTCCCCTGGTTGGAACTGGTGCCTATTTTTTAACACTTCCCCTGTTGGAATGGTGCCCTCAGCTCTGTCTCCCTGGTGGAACTGGGTGCCTGTATCACTGTCCCCTAGTGGAACTGGTGCCTATAACACTGTCGCCTGGTGGAACTGGTTGCCTCTTTCACTGTCCCCTGAGTGGAACTGGTGCCTATAACACTGTCCAATCCCTGGTGGAACTGGTGCCTATAACACTGTCCCCGGTGAACTGGTGCCCTGCTACAACGCTGTCCCCTGGTGGAACTGGTGCCTATAACACTGTACCCCTGGTGGAACTGGATGCCTATAACACTGTCCCCTCTGGTGGAGATTCTGGTGCCTGTAACACTGTCCCCTTAGTGGAACTGGTGCCCTGCCTAACACTATCCCCTGGTGGAACTGGTGCCTATAACACTGTCCCTGGTGGACACTGGTGCCTGTAAACACTTGTCCCTGTGGAACTGGGTGCCCTGCCGCCTGGTACTGGTGCTTTACACTGTCCCCTAGTGGAACTGGTGCCTATAACACTGTCCCCTGGTGGAGCGGGTGCCTATAGCACTGTCTATGAATGGGTATTTGTCATGGTGGAACTGGTGCCCTCTAACTCTGTGCCCCTGGTGGAATTCTGGTGCCTATAACTCTTGTCCCCTGTGGAACTGGTGCCACTGTAACACTGTCCCCTGTACTGAGTGGAACTTGGTGCGCTGTAACACTGTCCCCCTGAGTGGAACTGGTGCCTACTAACACTGTCCCCTAGTGGAACTGATTGCCTATAACACTGTCCCCTGGTGGAACTGGTGCCTGTAGCACTGTCCCTGGTGGAACTGGTGCCTATAACACTGTCCCCTGGTTGGCACACTGGTGCCTATAACACTGTCCTCCTGGTGGAACTGGTGCCTATAACACTGTTCCCCTGAGTGTGAACTGGTGCCTGTAACACTGTCCCCTGGTGGAACTGGTGCCTATAACTCTGTCCGCTGGTGGATCTGGTGCCTATAACCACTGTCCCCTAGTGGAACTGGTCGCCGTAACACTGTCCCTGGGTGGAACTGGTGCCTGTAACACTGTCCCCCTGGTGGAACTGGTGCCTGTAACTACTGTCCCCTGGTGGAACTGGTGCCTGTATCGCTGTCCCCTGGTGGAACTGGTGCACTATAACACACTGTCCCCTGGTGGGACTGGTGCCTGTAAACTGTCCCTGGTGGAGCTGGTGCCTATAACACTGTCCCCCGGTGGAACTGGGTGCCTATAACACTGTCCGCTGGTGGAACCCATGGTTCCTATAACACTTTTTTCCCCTGGTGGAACTGGTGCCTATAACACTGTCCCCTGGTGGAACTGGTGCCTGTATCACTGTCCCTAGGTGGAACTGGTGCCTATTATCGCTGTGCCCTAGTGGAACTGGTGCCTACTATCTTACTGTCCCCCTGGTGGAACTGGTGCCTATAAACCCTGTCCCCTAGTGGAACTGATTTGCTCTACCTGTCCCCCTAGTGGAACTGGTGCCTATCAACACTGTCCCTGGTGGAACTGGTGCCCCTGCTATAACATACTGTCCCCTGCTGGAACTGGTGCCTATACACTGTCCCCTGGGTGGAACTGGTTGCCTATAACACTGTCGCCTGGTGGAACTGGTGCCTGTAACACACTGTCCCCTGGTGGAACTCTTTGGTGCCTATAACACTATCCCCTGGTGGAACTGGTGCCTATATCACTGTCCCCTGGTTGGGGACTGGTGCCGTCTTGCTGTCCTAGTTGAACTGGTGCCTATAACACTGTCCCCTGGTGGAACTGGGTGCCTGTCAAAGCTGTCCCCTGGGTTGGAGACTGGTGCCTATAACACTGTCCCCTGGTGGAACTGGTGCCTATATCACTGTCCTGGTGGAACTGGTGGTTCCCTGACTTTATCCCTCTTACTCTGTCCCCTGGTGGAACTGGTGCCTATAACACTGTCCCCTGGTGAAGACCAGGTGCCTGTAACACTGTCCCTGGTGGAACTGGGTGCTTACTATAACTTGCTTGTCCCCTGGTGGAACTGGTGCCTATCAACACTGTCCCCTATTGGAGCGGGTTGCCTGTATCCTTGTCCCCTGGTGGAGCTGGTGCCTATAACACTGTCCCTGGTGGAGACTGGTGCCTATACTGTCCCCTGGTGGAACTGGTGCCTATAACACTGTCCCCTGAGTGGGGACTGGTGCCTATAGCACTGTCCCCTGGTGGAACTGGGTGCCTATAACTTTTCTGTCCTCTGGTGGAGAGTGGTGCCTATAACACTTGTCCCCTTGGTGGAACTGGTGCCTACTAACACTGTCCCCTGGTGGAACTGGTGCCTATAACTTTCTACTTTTTTTGTCCCTGGTTGGAACTGGTGCCTATAACACTGTCCCCTGGTGGAACTGGTGCCTATAACACTGTCCCTGGGTGGAACTGGTGCCTATAACACTGTCCCCTGGTGGAACTGGTGCCTATATCACTGTCCCTGTGGAACTGGTGCCTAACTCTGTCATCCCTGGTGGAACTGGTGCCTATAGCTGTCCCCTGGGTGGGGACTGGTGCCTACTCAACACTGTCCCCTGGTGGAACTGGTGCCTGTATCACTGTCCCCTGGTGGAACTGGTGCCTCTTAACACAGTCCCCAGTGGAGCTGGTGCCTATAACACTGTCCCCCTGGTGGAACTGGTGCCATAACTTGCACTATCCCCTGGTGGAACTGGTGCCTATAACACTGTCCCCTGGTGGAGCTGTGTGCCTGTCAACACTGTCCCCTGGTGGAACTGGTGCCTATAATTTTCTGTCCCCCTAGTGGAACTGGTGCCTATAACACTGTCCCCCAGAGGAAGGCTGGTGCCTATAACACTGTCCCTAGGTGGAACTAGTGCCTATAACACTGTCACCTGGTGGAACTGGTGCCTATAACACTGTCCCCTGGTGGAACTGGTGCCTATAACACTGTCCCATGTTGGAATGGTGCTCTTAATGCTGTCCCCTGGTGGAACTGGGTGCCATAACACTGTCCCCTGGTGGAACTGGTGCCTATCTCTTCACTGTCCCTGTGGAACTTCCGGTGCCTATAACACTGTCCCCTGGTGGAGCTGGTGCCTATAACACTGTCCCCTGGTGGAACTGGTGCCTATATCACTGTCCCCTGGTGGACTGGTGCCTATTGCACTGTCCCCTGGTGGAACTGGTGCCTGCTAACACTGTCCACCTGGTGGAACCGGTGCCTACTTCCTCCTGGTGGAACCGGTGCCTTCTCAACACTGTCCCAGGTGGAACTGGTGCCTATCTTAACACTCCTGGCTGGAAGGTAACCTGTCCCTGCTGGTGGAACTGGTGCCTGTATCACTGTCCCCTGGTGGAACTGGTGCCTATAACCTGTCGCCTGGTGGAATTGGTGCATATATCTTACGCTGTCCCCTTGTGGAACTGGTGCCTATAACACTGTGCCTAGTGGAACTGGTGCCTTAACCCACTGTCCCCTGGTGGAATGGTGCTATAACACTGTCTGTAGAACTGGTGCCTGTAGACGCCTAGTGGAACTGGTTTGTGCCATATCACTGTCCCTGGTGGAACTGGTGCCTATAACACTATTCCCCTGGTGGAACTGGTGCCTATAACACTGTCCCCTGGTGGAGCTTGGTGCCTATGTATTACGCCCTGGTGGAACTGAGTTGCCTATAACACTGTTCCCCTGGTGGAACTGATTGCCTATAACCACTGTCCCCTAGGTGGAGCTGGTTGCCCCTGTACACTGTCACCTGGTCAGGAACTGGTGCCTATAACGCTCTGCTGGTGGAACTGGTTGCCTGTAACACTGTCCCCTGGTGGAACTGGTGCCTATAACACTGTCCCCCTGGTGGAACTGGTGCCTATAACACTGTCCCCTGGTGGAACTGGTGCCTTGTCACTGTCCCCTAGTGGAACTGGTGCCTGCTGTATCACTGTCCCCTATTAACTGGTGCCTACTAACACTGTCGCCTGGTGGAACTGGTGCCTGTAACACTGTCCCCTGGTGGAACTGGTGCCTATAGCACTGTCCCCTGGTGGAACTGGTGCCTATAACACTGTCCTGGTGGAACTGATTGCCTATAACACCTGTCCTAATTGGGAGCTGGGTGCCTCCATCTTGCACATCCTAGGTGGAACTGGTGCCTATAGCACTGTCCCCCTGGTGGAACTGGTGCACCTATATCACTGGCCCCCTGGGTGGAACTGGTGCCTACTACTACTGTCGCCTGGTGGAGCTGGTGCCTATAGCTTACTGTCCTCCGGTGGAGCTGGCTGCCTATAACACTGTCCCCCGGGTGGAACTGGTGCCTATAACTACTGTCCCCTAGTGGAACTGGTGCCTAATTACACTGTCCCCTCTGCTGGAACTGGTGCCTGTAACCCACTGACCCCTGGTGGAACTGGTGCCTATAACTCTGTCCCCTGGTGGAACTGGTGCCTATAAACTGTCTCTGTGGAACTGGTGCCTATAACACTGTCCCCCAGTGGAGCTGGTGCCTGTAGCTACTGTCCCCTGGTGGAGCTGGTGACCTATAACACTGTCCCCTGGTGGCAACTGGTGCTTTCTCTAACGCTGTCCCTGGTGGAACTGGTGCCTATAACACTGACATCCCCTGTGGACTGGTTTGCCTATAACACTGTCCCCTGGTGGAACTGGTGCCTCTAACACTGTCCCCCTGTGGTGGAACTGGTGCCTATAACACTGTCCCCTGGTGGAACTGGTGCCTATAACTCTGTCCCTTCCTAGTGGAACTGGTGCTTCTCTGTGCTATCCCCTAGTTCGGAACTGGTGCCTATAACACTGTCCTACTGGTGGAACTGGTGCCTGCTTACACTGTCCCCTGGTGGAACTGGTGCCTATAACACTGTCCCCTGGTGGAACTGGTGCCTAACTTCCTGGTGGAACTGGGTGCTATAACACTGTCCCCTGGTGGAACTGGTGCCTATAACACTGTCCCCTGGTGGAACTGGTGCCTGTAACACTGTCCCACCTGGTGGAGCTGGTGCCTGCTAACTTACTGTCCCCCTGGTGGAACTGGTGCCTATAACCACTGTCCCCTGGTGGAACTGGTGCCTTAACACTGTCCCCTGGTGGGGCTGGTGCCTGTAACACTGTCCCCTGGTGGAACTGGTGCCCATTAACACTGTCCCCCTGGTGGAACTGGTGCCTATAACACTGTCCCTAGTGGAACTGGTGCCTATAACACTGTCCCCTGGTGGAACTGGGTGCCTGTAACTTACTGTCCCCCTGATTGGAACTGGTGCCTGTAACACTGTCCCCCGTTGGAACTGGTGCCTATAACACTGTCCCCTGGTGGAACCGGTGCCTATTAACCTTCCGGTGGAACTGAGTGCCTATAACACTGTCCCCTGGTGGAACTGGTGCCTGTATCACAATCCCCCCGGTGGAACTGTGTGCCTATAACACTCTGTCCCCTGGTGGAACTAGAAGTGCCTAACACTGTCCCCTGGTGGAATGGTGCCTAGCTTTCTGTCCCTGGTGGAACTGGTGCCTGTAACACTGTCACCCTTGGAACTGGTGCCTGTAACTCTGTCCCTGGTGGAACTGGTGCATAGCTTACTGTCACTCTTGTGAACTAGTTGCCTATATCTTGCTGTCACCTGTAAGGTGGAACTTCAGGTGCCTGTAACACTGTTCCCTGGTGGAAGTGGTGCCTGTAACACTGTCTGGTGGAACTAGATGCCTATAACTCTTTCCCCCTAGTGGGAACTGGTGCCTATAACACTGTCCCCCTGTAGATTAGGAAACTGGTGCCTGTAACACTTTGTCTGGTTGGGACTGGTTTTCTCTACTCCTGTCCTAGGTGGGGACTGAGGTGCCTGTAAGCTTTTCTGTCCCTGATTAGACTGTTTGCCTGTAACACTGTCCCCTAGTGGAACTGGTGCCTCTCTAACATGCTGTCCCCAGGTGGAACTGGTGCATCTATAACATGTCCTAGTGGAACTGTTGCCTATAACACTGTCCCCTGGTGGAACTGGGTGCCTATAACACTGTCCCCCTAGTGGAACTGGTGCCTATAACACTGTCCCCTGGTGGGGACTGGTGCCCTGGTAACACTGTCCCCTAGTAGTGGAACTGGTGCCCGTAACTTGCTGTCCCCTGGACTGCAAGGCTAGGTGCCTGCTCTTGCATGTCCCTCTGTTGGAACTGGTGCCTGCTCTAGCACTGTCCCCTGGTGAACTGGTGCCTACTAACTTGCTGTCCCCTGGGTGGAACTGGGTGCCTGTAACACTGTTCCCTAGGTGGGACTGTTGCCTCCAACACTGTCCTGGTTGGAACTGATGATTGCCTTTAACGCTGTCCCCTTGTGCCAACTGGTGCCTATATTGTATGTCCCTGGTGGAGACTGGTGCCTGGAGCACTGTCCCAATATGGAACTGGTGCCTGCTGTTTCACTGTCCCTGGTGGAACTGGTTACCTCTAACTCTTTGTCCTGGTGGGACTGGTGCCTGTAACTCTGTCCCCTAGAACTGGTGCCTAACACTGTCCCCTGGTGGGACTGGTGCCTATAACTTCACTGTCCCCTGGGTGGGACTGGGTGCCTGTAACACTCTTTTTGTCCTGAGTGGAACTGGTGCCTGTAACTTGCTGTCAAAAGGTGGAACTGGGTGCCTGTAAACTGTCCCCTGGTGGAACTAGGTGCCTGTAACACTGTCCCCTGGTGGAGCTAGGTGCCTGTAACACCCTCCTAGTGGAACCTGGTGCCTAAACCTGTCCTGGTGTGGAACTGGTTTTCTGTATATCCTAGGTGGAATAGATATATAACACTGTCCCCTGGTGGAACTGGTGCCTGTAACACTGTGCCTGAGTGGAACTGGTGCCTATAACACTGTCCCCCTGGTGGAACTAATTCTCTTGGCACTGTCCCCTGGTGGAACTGGTGCCTATAACACTGTCCCCCTGGTGGAACTGGTGCCTGTAACACTGTCCCCTGGTGGAGCTGGTGCCTATAACTTGCACTGTCCCTAAGTGGAGCTAGTTGCTATAGCACTGTCCCTAGTGGAACTGGTGCCTATAACACTGTCCCTGGTGGGACTGGTGCCTGTAACCCCACTGTCCTAATTGGAACTAATTATACCTATAACACTGTCCCTAGCAAGACTGATTTCTCTTTTACTGTCCCCTGAATGGAACTGGTGCCTATAACACTGTCCTATTGGAACTGGTGCCTGTAACACTTTGTCCTGGTGGAACTGGTTGCCTATAACACTGTCCTAGTGGAACTGATTGCCACTATAACTTGCTGTCCTGGTGGAGACTGGTGCCTACTCTTTACTCCCTGGTGGAACTGGTGCCTATAACACAAACCCTAGTGGAACTGGTGCCTGTAACACTGTCC